>NW_011500196.1:0-64921 GCF_000495115.2 Populus euphratica | reverse complement strand
AAAAGAAAAAAAATGATAATAATAAAAATATAGATAAGTTTGGTTTCATAGCCTCCCTAACCTAAGCAATTAAGCCCGAAGGGTTGTTTTAACACCTAATACCCTAAAGTCAACTGACTTGGGAGCTATTGGCCCAATGCTTGTTACATGGGTTATATGATGACATAAATCCTTAATTTGTGGTAAATGTTCATTTTAAATGCAGGTCTATCACATAAATGAATGGTTTGATTGATGACTTTAAGAACTTAAATTGCAAAGGCAAAAAGATGACCAAAATTAGAAAAGAGATGTCGGTGCAATCCAAACCGGAACACTGTTCGGTAATTGGGTCATATTTGGAGCTATAGATCTCAGTTTTAGATCTACTTTATATGGATGGAAAGGTAAGATATAGGCCTACAACTTTCATATGGAGCCCAAGATCTAAAAAGGCCATTTTCAAGTCCAAATTATTGCAACAACAAAGAAGCCCGAAGGTGTCCTCCAGCCCGAGCACTATTCAATTTTGGCCATATCTTTAGTTCTAGAAGTCCAAATGAGCTGACTTTTTCACACAAGAAAGCTGAGACAATTTCCTACAACTTTCATGTTTGCAACTGGCTCCAATTTTGACGTTATCAATGACGTTTTGGGCAGACAAGAGAAGATAAGGATTGTCATCAAGTCAAAAGTTGGCCACCCACTTATCAATTAGTCATCAAATCAATAGTTTCCAATTTTGGCCTATAAAAGGAGGCATTTGCCATGCATTTAGGCATCTTGGTATCCAGATCAAGATCATGCTCTTGCTTTCTCTCTTTGTATTTTTTGTAATGCTTATGCTTTGCTTTCATTAATATCAAGTTTATGCTTTTCATTTCCTTTCCTTTACTTAGTTAACTCTTATCTTATTTATGTTTTTATTTTGTTTATTTATTTTTCTTTCTTTCATTATGTCTAGCTAAGTTTATTATGTCAAGGTGAAAAGGCTACACTGATGGTGTAAGAATAAGTATAGTGTAAACTTAATATGGACTTTAATGTTTGATACTAACATGTTTTGTATTTGTTATCTTGTTTACTCTTTAATACTTTGCTTGTTAAATGACTAATCTTGATTTATGTTGTATAACACTTGGTACAACAAATGCTTGGCACTTTCATAGCCCATACTGTATGGTATAACCGACACCTGAGCTATGAAAGGAACTTGATTTGTTGTTAACATAAGTTATAATCATGAATGCTTGACGAGATTTACAAGTATTAGCATTAATCGAATAAGATGACTAATGTAATCATGTTAACAATCTATCATCTGATTGGAACCTCCTTTGTGTGTGGTTTCCAATTTACTAATAAAAGTTTATACTATACTTGTTTGACATACCATTAGTGGATCCTTTAACCTTGACATTTATTGTTATCGTTGTTAAATCTTTACGTTAATATTTCATCTTAAAGTTCTCATCTTCATCTCCATCTTCTTCTTTTTCTTTATTATTATTATTAATATTACTACTACTACTAATACTATTATTATTATTATTATTATTACTATTGTTGTTATTGCTATTATTGTTGTTGTTGTTGTTGTTGTTGTTATTGTTGTTGTATTATTGTTATTTATAATTTGTACAATGAACCTCCCTGTGGTTCGACCCTGGTCTTGCCGGGTTATTTATTACTTCAACACTCCTGCACTTGGGAGAAGACATCAATCTTTTAGTCGTGTCACCAGACATTATTCAGCTTTTACCTTCTTTTCATGGCTTAGATTTAGAAAATCCATACTTGCATTTGAGAGAATATGTAACACTTATAATAACTCAAATTGTAGCATAAACATAATAAGATTAAATGTTTTTTCATTAAAAGATAAAGCTAAAACATGACTATAAAATTTGAGACCATGATCCATTCGTGCTTGGGATGAAATCCAACAATAATTTTTAAAGAAGTTTTTTCCATCTCTTAGAACAAACTCTTTCAAAAAACAAATAATCACTTTTACTCAAAAACCAGGAGAAACATCTTACCAATGTTGGGATAGGTATCAAGACCTATTTAATACTTGCCCTTATCATGGTTTTGAAACATGGAGATTGGTTTCATATTTTTATAAAGGGTTAACACCTAAAGATAGGCAAATGGTGTAATTAATGTGCAATGGAACTTTTGAAGATAAAGACATTGATGAAGCAATGGAGTACTTAGACTTATTAGCTGAAAATGCTCAAAATTAGGATACTGCAAGTACTTATAAGGCACTAGGTAAAACTCAACCTCATATATCTAGTAGAGATATATATAACATTAAGGAAGATCATGACCTCCAAGCCAAGTTTTTTTTTTTTAGCTAGAAAAGTCGAGCACTAAAATTAAAAAAAAGTGGTCAATTAAAATTTGTTCAAGACATTGTATGTCAAATCCGTAAAACCAATGAACACTTAACCAATTTACTATGGGTGTTGCCGGGTCACTTGGATCTAAGGTTTTGCAAGGTTTTTGCTTACCCTAAATTTTTACCTTACCCGGATTGGTTCAGCCAATAGGTCAACCGGGTCCCATATCAGTCGTTAGGTCAGTCCAGGTTTAATAACTATTGGTGTAGCCAGGATCGAACCATCATCAGGACAAGGACAAACCGCAGGTGGAATATATAGGTGGTTCCTACCTTTTTCTCATATGATGTTTTTATTTTGAAATGATTTATTTATGATAATATATTATTAAATCCTTATTAAATGATGAAGTGTTTGATTTAATTCTAAATGATTGTCGAAATGACTATGAAATATTGATCGAGTTATTGATGAATGATGAAACAATGATGAAAATGTTAATATTTTGAAATGACCTATTTGAGATTGATATATTATAATGTTGCAATGAATATTAAACCGACTATGAGATATTGATTGGCTATTATGAATTTGGGCTACTGATGAATAATTGTATGAGTATTACAAAGGACCTATTGTTGTATTTTATTCAGTGTAAATATGATGAATGGTTGTATGAGTATTTTGAAGGACTATTGTAGTTTATTGAAAATAATTATGACAAATAGTTGTATGAGTATTACAAAGAATTTGCTATTGTATTTTTGTGGAATGTGATTGTGACGAATGGTTGTCTGAGTATTACAAGAGCTCTACTGTTGTATTTTATTTAATGTAATTGTGATGAATTTTTGTATGGGTATTACGAGGGATTAATTATTGTATTGTATTGAACATTAACCATCATGAATGGTTGAATGAAAAATATGAAGGGTTTATTGTTGTGTTATATTGAATCCTAAATTGTTATGGAATTTTTGTTGGTGGATTACAAAGGATATAATATCTTGTTATAGTCATTACATAAACTGCCTCTGAAATATTTGATAGGTTAATGATTAGTTTCAGTTAATAACATCCTAAGTAGATGACCGAGATTGAAAAATGAATAGCTTTGGCTAATGGCATCCTAACTGGATGATCGAGATGGATTAATAATTAGTTTCAGTTAATGGCATTCTAAGTGAATGAACGGGATTGAAAAATAATTAGGTTCTGCTACTGGCATCCTAAATGGATGGCTAAGTCTAATAAATGATTAGTTTATGCAAATGGCATCCTGAGTCAAAGACTAGGGTGAACAAATGATTAGCTTTAGCTAATAGTATCCTAAGCGAATGACCTGAATGAAAAAATAATTAATGTTAGTTAATGGCATCCTAAGAGAATTGTTGGATTTATGAGTTATAAGTTAGTTTCAGGAGTTGATGTGTTCATGGGTTCTATGTTTTATATATACCAAGTATATGAAAGAACTACGATTGTTATGCTTTAAACAAATAATAATGTTAGTTCGATTAATAGTATTTGAGATAGATGACTGGGTTTGAGTATTGTAATTAGCCTCGATAATTGACAAATCATTAAGGGTGGTATTTAAATAAGGAGAAAAGAAAAAATTATGCTCTTTTGGTCCATGAGTGAAATGTAACGTTACATTGCTTTATTATGTTTTTTTAGATTGTCTATAATGCCTAAAATTACCTTATGCTATAACAGAGACATCATACTAGCATGGTGTATAAGAAAATCCATTTCACAGCTCAAAATAAAATATTATAGGCATGTGTATTGAGAATATGTTTTATGGGAATGTTGATTTACGTTATCTTATGTGGATTGTGCCTTGTTAATGAATGAAATACAAATATAAATGTACAGAATGATATAATAAAAAAATCTACAACTAAATGAAAAAAAATCATTAATTTTGACTATGAAAAAACCAGATAATTACAATGAGCATCCTATCCAATTTAATGCAATTCAAGCAATAGTGAAAAATGGTTGCATTGCTATAAATTTTTGTTTCTGTTGCAATATAACAGTTTACATAAATGGTAAAATTTTAAGGAGTTTTGCTAAGAACAATTTGTGCTTGCATCAATTTCTCTCATTCTAATTCCCTATATATTATCTCTTTTAAGTATATTTGCTTAATTTAAATTTCTTTCTCATTTACAATTACTCAATTTTTTTAATGAAATCTCAAGGTAATGACTATTTCACTAATCTTACATATAAAGGGTTCCATAACTTTCATAAAAAAATTATAATCTACTCGTTAAATGATTCAATAAAGTTTTATAATAAAATATCTAATAATATAAGATACCTTTAATTTGTGGTAAATATTCATTTTAAATATAGGCCTATCACATAAATGAAAGGATTGATTGATGAGTTTAAGAAATGAAATTGAAAGGATAAAGAGATGGCCAAACTTAGAAAAGAGATATTGGTGCGGTCCAAACTGGAACATTATTCAGTAATTGGGTCATATCTGGAGCTGTAGATCTCGGATTTAGGTCTACTTTATATGGATGGAAAGACAAGAGAAGATAAGGATTGTCACCAAGTCAAGAGTTGGCCACCCACTTATTAATTAGTCATCAAATCAATAGTTTCCAATTTTAGCTTATAAAAAGAGGCATTTGCCATATATTTAGGCATCTTGGTTTATAGATCAAAATCATGCTCTTGCTTTCTCTCTTTGTATTTTTTGTATTGCTTATGTTTTGCTTTTATTAATATTAAGTTTATGCCTTTCATTTCATTTCCTTTACTTAATTAACTTTCATCATATTTATGTTCTTATTTTGTTTATTTATTTTTCTTTCTTTCATTATGTTTAGCTAAGTTTATTATGTCAAGGTGAAAAGTTTACACTAATGGTTTAAGAATAAGTATAGTGTAAACTTAATATGGACTTTAATGTTTAATGCTAACATGTTTTGTATATGTTATTTTGTTCACTTTTTAATAATTTGCTTGTTAAATGACTAATCTAAATTTATGTTGTATAACACTTGGTACAACAAATGCTTGGTACTTTTATAGCATAAACTGTATGGTATAACTGACATCTGTGCAATGAAATGAACTTGATTTGTTGTAAACATAAGTTATAATCATGAAAGCCTAACGAGATTTACAAGTATTAGCATTAATCGAATAAGATAATTAATGTAATCATGTTAACAATTTATAATCTAATTGAAACTTTCTTTGTGTGTGGTTTCCAATTGAATAATAAGAGTTTATACTATACTTGTTTGACATACTATTAGTGGATCCTCTAACTTTGACATTTATTGTTATCATTATTTAATCCTTATATTAATCTTTCATCTTAAAGTTTTCATCAACTTTTTTATTACTACTCCTACTACTACTATTATTTTTATTATTATTGTTATTATTGTTACTACTGTTGTTATTATTGTTGTTATTGTATTATTGTTATCTATAATTTATACAATTAATCTCTCTATGATTCGACCCCGGACTTGCCGGGTTATTTATTATTTCGACAGTCCTGCATTTGAGAGAAGATATCAATCTTTTAATTGTATCATCTATGATTCAAGCAATCAGCAAATTTTTTTCTCATTGTGCCACATATAGTGAGCACTGTTCAACTCATCGAATTGTTACTCGTGGTAGCGGGAAAAAGTGAGGAGCACACGAGGAAAGGCAGGTTGTTCTTCATCTAGAGGCACACACTTTTCACTTCTCTCCAACCAGAAGCATCGAATCTAATGGCAAGCACAGTGTCTAGTTTTCAAATTACTGTTTAAATCAGTGTCATTTTGTTGATTTAGTTATCAAGGAAGGTGATAAATATAGGGGGATTAAGGAGGATAGCTTCTCAGGTGATAAATATGGTCATATGAGTCCAAGTTCTCTTGGTATTTTTCTAGATTGTGGAAGTTCATATGCTCCTAGATTTTATTAAATTAGTTCTTGTTATATAGTCTCTCTATTCTGTTCTTGGTAATCAATAGAACAAAAGAATAATAAAAAGAATATTTATGGTATTAAGTTACAGCTCTACCAATTATCAATTCTAATCTTCCTCTTCTCTATTTCTGCGGCTTGTTTTCAACAGATTTGATATCAAAGCAAGGTTTTTTCTTAATGGCTTCTTCATCAAGTATCTCTACCTTTTCCTATATAACTAAGCAGATTTTTATCTTTGATGGAGAAGATAGTGAATACGAAAGTTCACATATAGAAACTATCTTCATTTCATAAGATTTATGGATATTACTTAATGAGGGGTTTGAAGAACCATCCTCAATAGAATTTTCTTTCCATATCCTGGTCATAAGAAGATGTAAAGGAATATAAACAGAGCATGCAAAGGAATGCAAATGTCTTAAGAATAATTCCAAGATTTTCTCTATTAAAAAGGTAAGAGAAGGATGGAAGACTTTGATAAATAAATTTCAGGGTTCTCAAAAAGCTATCTTCATTCGGATGTAGAATTTATAGAAAGAATTCAAAAATCTACAATGAAGAATATTGAGTTAGTTAAAAAAATTTCTTTAAGAACTATTAAAATTATCAATCAAATCAAAAGTTGTGGAGATAATATTTTTAATAAAAGAGTTGCAAAAAAGATTTTTAAACAATAAAAATTTAAGCATATAATTATTGTTATTGAAGAAACAAAAGATTTATCAAGAATTAATGGAGAATTGCTAGAAAACGTTTATGGTGAGGAACCCCGATATATGAATTAAAAGGAAAAGTAGAAAATGTTTACAGAATTTATAAAGTTTTTTTATGGATTAAAATGTTCAGAAAATTAACTATAGGGACCAAAAAGCAAGGAAGAAAATTTAAAAAATAAATAACGTCACTGTTAAATATTTGAAATGCCCTTAACAATTGAGAACACTTTCAAAACCCCTTTTATAACTAATACATTTCATTTAGTTTTAGTTTTGTGTACTAGTAAAATTCGAGCGTGTTGCAAAGAAAATTTTTGTTTGATACCATTATAAATCAATAAATCAATTTGATCATATTTATTACAATATAAATAAACAAAAGAATCAACGTGTAAGTTCATAAGAAAAAGGTATAATATAGAAATATTTAAGTAATTTTACACAATTATGAACTACAATTTTTTCAGGTTTTGAAAATATTTATATTTTTATGTTGAATTTTGTTATAAAAAGATATTTTTAATATGATACATCTAAATTAATTAATTAATTATTATTATTATTATTATTATTATTATTATTATTATTATATTGATTCTTTTAAATAAGTTACTCAATTTTTTTTAAAATAATATTTTTTAAACCACAAATCTATAATTTGGGATAATTTTTTTATTGGTTCGATTTGATTTTGAATAAGAATACTATTAAAACTAAATTTATATATTTTTATTAAAAATCAAATGAATAAATTAATTAAAATCCAACTAATTGCCTTTAAACTCAACTAAACTCAACTAGTTTAATTCAGTTTTTTTTTTCAAAACTAGTTAAACTTATGCCGTTTAATTCAATTTTTATCTTTTTTTAAAAATGAGCATGTGCTTTTCATAGGTTGTACTTGATTGATTTTTTTTTTGGGCTATTTTTTTCCCTATACAAGCAGGATTATTTTGTATAAAGTATTATAATACATACATACAAGCAGGATTGCCAATACAATGATTTGCCACCATGCCAAAACGTTATGTTCTCGAGATACAACTACAAAGTAAACAAGAACAAACTCTACTAGTTGTTCAAAATGTTAGGAGGCGTATGGCATTATAATTGTTACTACCTAATACTTTACTTGACTTGTAATAAATTTTTCAAAAACAACTAAAACTAACAACAATTTAAAAAATATATTTTTGATGTCTTTATATATCACTAACAATTTATTTTTCCTACGTGCAGTTGTCATAACGCTTTTTAAATCAACATTTAAAGTTTTTCTTTGAAAAACTCAATGCAAAAAAATCAAAATTTATAAGTGACCAAATACAAAAAGAAAAGGTTAAGAGACTGACACGACTAAAATATTGATGTCTTCTCCCAAGTGCAGGAGTGTCAAAGTAATAAATAACCCGGCAAGACCAGGCCGAACCACAAGAAGGTTAATTGAATAAATTATAGATGACAATAATACTACAACAACAACAACAACAACAACAACAACAATAATAATAATAATAATAAGAAAGAAGAAGAAGAAAAAGGAGAAGCAGATGATGAGAACTTTGAAATGGAATATTAATGTAAGGATTAAACAATAATAATAACAAATGTCAAGGTTAGAGGTTCCACTAATGGTATATCAAACAAGTATAGTATAAACTCTTATTATTGAATTGGAAACCACACACAAAGGAGGTTCCAATCAGATTATAGCTTGTTAACATGATTATATTAGTCATCTTATTCGATTAATGCTAATACTTGTAAATCTCGTTAGGCATTCATGATTATAACTTATGTTAACAACAAATCAAGTTTCTTTCATAGCTCAGGTGTCGGTTATACCATACAGTATGGGCTATGAAAGTGCCAAGCATTTGTTGTACCAAGTGTTATACAACATAAATCAAGATTAATCATTTAACAAGCAAAGTATTAAAGAGTAAACAAGATAACAAATATAAAACATGTTAGTATCAAACATTAAAGTCCATATTAAGTTTACATTATACTTATTCTTACACCATTAGTGTAACCTTTTCACCTTGACATAACTAACTTAGCTAGACATAATGAAAGAAAGCAAAATAGATAAACAAAATAAGAACATAAAAGTTAACTAAGTAAAGGAAAGGAAATGAAACGCATAAACTTAATATTAATGAAAGCAAAGCATAAACATTATAAAAAAAAATACAAAGAGAGAAAGCAAAAGCATGATGTTGATCTAAAAACCAAGATGCCTAAATGCATGACAAATGCCTCTTTTTGTAGGCCAAAATTGAAAACTATTGATTTAATGACTAATTGATGAGTGGGTGACCAACTCTTGACTTGGTGACAATCCTTATCTTCTCTTGTCTGCCCAAAACATCATTGATAATATCAAAATTGAGACTACTTCAAAACATAAAAGTTGTAAGAAATTGTCTCAGCTTTCTTGTGTAAAAACTAGAGGTCATTTGGACTTCTAGAACTCTAAATATGGACCAAATACTAAACGGTACTCGGGCTGGAGGATAGATTCAGACTTCTTTGTTGTTGCTACACTTTGGACTTGAAACTGACCTTTTTAAGTCTTGGGTTCCTATGAAAGTTATAGGTCTATATCAACACATAATTATAAGGCTTTTCTTGGAAGAAAACAAAATTTTTATTCTAATGTTTAAGGTTAACTTTCTTAGGTTGGGATTATTATTTTATATATATAACTTAAAACATCATGTATCTTTAATCCATGTAATGAGCTTTCGGCTAATGACTCCTAAACTAGTTGGTCTTAGGGCATTAAGTGTAGAGACACCCTTACAAGCTTAGTAACTCGAGTCGCAGATACTAATACATAGATAGTGCAATATTTAATTCCCTTAAGTTTTTCTGCTCAACCCATGTAACAAGCATTGGGCCAATAGCTTCCAAGTCAGTTGACTTTAGGGTATTAGGTGTTAAAACACCTCTTCGAGCTTAATTGCTTGGGTTATGGAGGTAATGAAACTAAACTTATCTATATTTTTATTATCATTATTATTATTTTTCTCTTTTTTTTTGTTTTTTTGTTTTTTAAAATTATATTTTATCCATCTCCCTTAGTTGTTACCTTTAATAAAAAAAGCATAAATAATATAACAATCCAATGTGCAACCCACAATCATATGTTAAAGTGTGTGTGTGTATAAATTAAGATTTAAGAATACATGTTACATGAGTATATGAACAAAATTAAGTGATAACAATGTGAGAGTTTGTAAACCTGAATATTTCAAGAAGTATTATGATAGACCTTATTAAGAATGGTTACCAAGATGCATCTCAAGAGTCATAAAAAGATCTCCTTTACTCTATCATCATAGTAATAACAATTTTGCACAGGCTTTATGAAATAGATAACACAGTTAGTTAAATTTTTTTTTTAGCTACTACCCTTTCCCCCCAACCAAAACGAGACATTGTCCTCAATGTTCTAAGGTAGAAAGATAGAGTATAGAAGATATCACCTAAAATAACGAACACTGACAAACCTGAAACACACTGAAACAAAAAGAAGAAATAACAAAACATAATAAAAAAATAAAAAAATAAAAAAATTCACAAATGAAGGCTCAAATCTAATCTAAGCTTTTTACGGCTTTCTTTAGTTGACCAATTTATGCAACTCATAGGGGAATCAATTACAGGAATTGAAGATTGTAGTTGGTCAATCAATTATTCAGTAGTAGCAGCAGAGATTATGATTTGTTGTGCCAAAAATGTTAGAAATTCTGGTTCCACAGCAAGATCAAGAAAAGACAATAACTTATTATAATAACCATTAACATTTAACATACCTATGGGTTTATAGTGAATATGCAATTAGGCCCAAGAAAAAATATGAAAGATCTCTTCCAATATGCCTAGATCACCTGGTAAGGCAATGAAGGCATCAGCATAGTTAAACATTGCATTCATTCGAGTAGACATTGTAGAGACCTGTAGTCCCTCTCTAATTGTTTTTCCAATGATGTCCCCTTGTGCTAAATCTTTGGGGACAACCCCCAAAACTTGATTATCTCCTAAAAATACAGCTATTGACACACCTCCCATTAACCCAAGACTGCCTCCCCTATACACTAAATGAATCTTTCTCTCAACAGATTTTAATTGACCACCCTTTTTTAATTCTAGTGCCTCAACTTTTCTAGCTAAAGATACAAACTTGACTTGAAGGTCATGATCTTCCCTAAGGTTGTACATACCTCTACTAGATGTATGAGATTGAGTTTTACTCGGTGCCTCATAAGTACTCGCGGTGTCCCAATTTTAAGCATTTTCAGCTAACAAGTCTAAGTACTCCATTGCTTCATCAGGGTCTTTATCTTCAAAAGTTCCATTGCATATCAATTCAACCATTTACCTATCTCTAGGTGTTAACCCTTCATAAAACTGTGAAACCAATCTCCATGTTTCAAAACCATGATGAGTGATACCTATTCCAACATTGGTAAAATATTTTTCCTGGTTTTTGAGTGAAAGTGGTGATTTATCTTTTGAAAACGTTTCTTTTGTGAGATGGGAAAAACTTCTTTAAAAACTACGTTGCATTTCATCCCAAGCACGAATGGATCCTAGTCTTAAATTTTATAGCCATGTTTTAGCTTTGTCTTTTAATGAAAAAGAAAAAAGCTTTAATCTGATGGTGTTCATGCTACAATTTGAGCCATTATAGGTGTTACAAACCTCCTCAAATTCCCTTAAATGCAAGTATGGATTTTTCAATTCTAAGCCATGAAAAGAAGGTAAAAGTTGAATAATGTCTGGCTTAAAATTAAAATGAGATGCATGAAGAGGAAAAACTATGCATGATGGTGCACTTGTTTTTGTGGGATTCATGTGGTCTCTAAGTGTTCTAACACAGTTATTCTCATTATTCTCATTATAAAGTGAATGGTTATCTTCTTCGGCCATATTTTCTGAAAATGATGAGGATACCCTACAAAGTCTATCACTTAATGTACGTGACCACGCTCTCAAGCATGTGTAGAAATAAAATAAAAGGAAGAAGAAAATAAAAAAAGAACAAACAAGAACAAAGAAACAAAGTTATATACAAGAAAAGTGAAAAGAGAAAATAAAATAAATACTATACTTTGTACAAGAACTTACCTCCTCGGCAATGATGCCAAAAGCTTGACACAACTAAAAGATTGATGTCTTCTCCTAAATGCAGGAGTGTCAAAGTAATAAATAACTCGGCAAGACCGGGGTCGAACCACAAGGAGGTTAATTGTATAAATTATAGATGACAATAATACAACAACAATAACAAAAATAATGATTAGTACTTAAAAGTGCATTTTTATCAAGGTTTTATATAATCATTTTGCACTTGAAGTATCAATAACTCATTAACAAAAGCATGTTTTATAATAATATATCTAATAGTATAAGATACCTTTAATTTGTGATAAATATTCATTTTAAATGCAGGCCTATCACATAAATGAAAGGATTGATTCATGAATTTAAGAACTGAAATTGAAAGGATAAAGAGATGGCTAAACTTAGAAAAGAGATGTCGGTGCAATCCAAACCGGAATACTATTTGGTAATTGGGTCATATCTGGAGCTATAGATCTCATATTTAGGTCTACTTTATATGGATGGAAAGGTAAGACATAGGCCTACAACTTTCATATGGAGCCCAAGATCTAGAAAGGCCATTTTCAAGTCCAAATTATTGCAACAACAAAGAAGTCCGAATCTGTCCTCCAACCCGAGCACTATTCAGTATTTTGGCCATATTTGTAGTTCTAGAAGTCCAAATGAGCTAAATTTTTTATACAAGAAATCTGAGACAATTTCCTATAATGAAGTTTTGGGCAGACAAGAGAAGATAAGGATTGTCACCAAGTCAAGAGTTGGCCACCCACTCATCAATTAGTCATCAAATCAATAGTTCCCAATTTTGGCCTATAAAAGGAGGCATTTGCCATGCATTTAGGCATCTTGGTGTCTAGATCAAGATCATGCTCTTGCTTTCTCTCTTTGTATTTTTTGTAATGTTAATGCTTTTCTTTCATTAATATCAAGTTTATGCCTTTCATTTCCTTTCCTTTACTTAGTTAACTTTTATCTTATTTATGTTCTTATTTTTTTTTTTTATCTATTCTTCTTTCTTTCATTATGTCTAGCTAAGTTTATTATGTCAAGGTGAAAAGGTTACACTAATGGTGTAAGAATAAGTATAGTGTAAACTTAATATGGACTTTAATGTTTGATACTAACATGTTTTGTATTTGTTATCTTGTTCACTCTTTAATACTTTGTTTGTTAAATGATTAATCTTGATTTATGTTGTATAACACTTGGTACAACAAATGCTTGGCACTTTCATAGCCCATAATGTATGGTATAACCGACACCTGAGCTATGAAAGGAACTTGATTTGTTGTTAACATAAGTTATAATCATGAAAGCTTGATGAAATTTACAGGTATTAGCATTAATCGAATAAGATGACTAATGTAATCATGTTAACAATCTATAATCTAATTGAAACCTCCTTTGTGTGTGGTTTCCAATTGAACAATAAAAGTTTATACTATACTTGTTTGACATACCATTAGTGGAACCTCTAACCTTGACATTTGTTATTATCATTGTTTAATCCTTACATTAATATTTCATCTCCAAGTTCTCATCTTCTTCTTCTTCTTTTCTTTCTTTTTCTTTATTATTATTATTATTATTATTATTATTATTATTATTATTTATTGTTGTTGTTATTATTATTATTGTTGTTGTTATTATTATTATTGTTGTTGTTGTTATTGTTATTGTTATTGTTGTTGTTCTTGTTATTATTGTTATTATTGTTGTATTATTGTCATCTATAATTTATACAATTCACCTCCTTGTGGTTCGACCGTGGTCTTGCCGGGTTATTTATTACTTCGACACTCCTCCATTTGGGAGATGACATCAATCTTTTTATCGTGTCAAGTTTTTGGCGCCGTTACTGGGGAGGTAAGTTTTGTATAAATTATAATATTTATTTTATTTTATTTTTAACTTTTCTTGTATATAACTTTGTTTCTTTTCTCTTGTTTCTTCTTCTTTTGCACTTTTCTTGTATATAACTTTGTTTCTTTTCTTTTGTTTCTTTTTATTTTGTTTTCTTCCTCCTTCTTTTGCTTTCTTCTTCTTTTTTATTTTATTCCTACACGTGCATGAGAGTGTGGTCACGTACATCAAGTGGTAGACTTTGTAGGGTATCCTCATCATTTTCAGAAAATATGGCTGAGGAAGATAATCAATCACTTCATAATGAGAATAATGAGAATAACCATGCTAGAACACTTATAGACCACATGAATCCCAAAAGAACAAATGCACCATCATGCATAGTTTTTCCTCCCGATGCATCTCATTTTAATTTTAAACTAGGTATTATTCAACTTTTACCTTCTTTTCATGGCTTAGAATTGGAAAATCCATACTTGCATTTAAGGGAATTTGAGGAGGTCTGCAACACATATAATAATTTAAATTGTAGCATGAACACCATCATATTAAAGCTTTTTCCTTTTTCATTAAAAGATAAAGCTAAAACATGGCTACAAAATTTGAGACCAGGATCTATTCGTGCGTTGGATGAAATGCAACAACAATTTTTAAAGAATTTTTTCCCATCTCATAGAACAAACTCTTTCAAAAGACAAATCACCAATTTCACTCAAAAACCAGGAGAAACATTTTACCAATGTTGGGATAGGTATTGAGACTTGTTTAATACTTGCCCTCATCATGGTTTTGAAACATGGAGATTGGTTTCACATTTCTATGAAGGGTTAACACCTAAAGATAGGCAAATGGTTGAATTGATGTGCAATGGAACTTTTGAAGATAAAGACCCTGATGAAGCAATGGAGTACTTAGACTTGTTAGCTGAAAATGCTCAAAATTGGGACACCGCGGGTACTTATGAGGCACCGAGTAAAACTCAACCTCATACATCTAGTGGAGGTATGTACAACCTTAGGGAAGATCATGACCTTCAAGCCAAGTTTGCATCTTTAGCTAGAAAAGTCGAGGCACTAGAATTGAAAAAGAGTGGTAAATTAAAATATATTGAAAATATTGTGTGTCAAATCTGTGAAACAAATGAACACTCAACTAATGATTGTCCAACCTTGCCTTCTTTTAAGGAATGCCTCTATGAACAAGCCCATGCTTTAAACAGTTTCCAAAGGGCCAACCACAATCCATACTCACAAACATACAATCCTGGTTGGAGAAATCACCCAAATTTTAGTTGGAAGAGTGAGAACAACAATGCACAAACTTCACAACCACCATTTCAAGCACACCATAATTTCAAAAATTCTCATGGATATGTACCTCCTTATGGTCCACCTCATACAAGAAATTTTGAGGAAACTTTGTATGCATTCATTGAAAAGCAAGAGACAATCAACACTCAACTTGCTCAAAGCATAACAAATTTTAAAGTTACTCTTGCAAAATTCACATCTGCTCTCAGTTTCCAAGAGAAAGGTAAGTTTCCATCTCAAACACAACAAAATCCCAAAGGGCAATACAATGCAAATGCAAGTAGTTCCGGAAGCCAACACATGGATCAAGTCAAATCAGTCACTACTCTGCGCAGTGGTAAGGTTATTGAAAAACCCTCTCTTGAACCTTATGAGAAAGATGATGAGTCAATCTCTGAGGGTAAGGAAGGGGTTGAATCTGAAAATTGCAAAGAAAAGACTGATTCTCCACCAACACTTCCATTTGCTCAAGTCATGACCAAACAAAGGAAAGTCAATCACAACTCTGAAATTTTTGAAACTTTCAAATAGGTAAGAATCCTGAAATTTTTGAAATTTTCAAACAGGTAAGGATCAATATACCTTTGTTGGATGCTATTAAACAGGTTCCTTCCTATGCTAAATTTTTGAAAGATCTATGCACTGTGAAGAGGAAACTGAATGTGAAAAAGAAAGTCTTTCTAGCCGAACAAGTAAGTGCTATTCTTCAGAACAAGTAAGTGCTATTCTTCAGAACAATAATGCTTTGAAATATAAAGACCCTGGTTGTCCTACAATTTCTTGCTTTATTGGAGAGCATAAAATTGAAAGAGCCTTACTTGATCTTGGTGCTAGTGTGAATTTACTTCCATATTCAGTTTTTCAGAGTCTCAATCTAAGTGAGTTAAAACCAACTTCTATAACTCTTTTACTTGCCGATAGATCTATAAAAGTGCCTAGAGGAATAATTGAAGATGTGTTAGTACAAGTCAATAAATTCATTTATCCTGTGGATTTTATTGTCTTGGACACACAACCTGTTGAAGTATGTAATTCATTTCCTGTTATTTTAGGACGTCCATTTTTTGCAACTTCTAATGTATTGATTAATTGTAGGAATGGACTGATGAAGCTATCATTTGGAAACATGACATTGGAGATGAATATTTTCAACATTTGCAAGCAACCTAGAGATGATAATGATTTACAGGAAGTGAAATTTACTGAAAAATTAATTCATGATCAATTTCCAACCACTTCTAGTGAAATTGAGATTGATGAATCTAATGATTTGCAAATGATTTATTTTCAGGAAGAATCAAAGACAAGTAATTGGAGGCCACAAATTGAGGAATTGCCACCATGATCAATTAAGTCCATACCTTCAAGTGTTCAATCACCAAAACCTGATTTGAAGTCATTGCCATCCATTCTCAAATACTTATTTTTGGGAGAAAATGAAACTTTTCCGGTAATAATCTCTTCCAAACTTAATGCACATCAAGAAGGTGAGTTATTACAAACTCTGAAAATGCACAAAAATGCATTAGGATGGACTATAGCTGATATAAAAAGAATTAGTCCTTTGATTTGTACACACAGAATTTATTTAGAGGAAAATGCTAAACCCTCTAGAGAAATGCAACGAAGGCTAAATCCTAATATGAAAGAAGTAGTTAAAAATGAAGTCATTAAGCTTCTAGATAATGAAATCATTTATCTTATTTCAGACAGCAAATGGGTAAGTCCTACCCAAGTTGTATCCAAGAAGTCTAGAGTCACTGTGATAACAAATGAGAACAATGAGTTAATTCCCACTAGAATTGTTACTGGTTGGTGTATATGCATTGACTATAGGAAACTTAATTAAATGACTAGAAAAGATCATTTTCCTTTGCCTTTCATGAATCAAATCCTAGAAAGAGTTGCAGGTCATGAATTTTATTGTTTCCTAGATGGCTATTCGGGTTACAACCAAATTGAAATTGCATTGGAAGATCAAGAGAAGACTACTTTCACATGTCCATTTGGTACTTTTGCATATTGAAGGATGCCTTTTGGATTATGTAATGCACTAGCCACATTTCAAAGATGCATGCTTAGTATATTTAGTGATATGGTTGAACATTTTCTTGAGATTTTCATGGATGATTTTTCTGTTTTGGGCGATTCATTTGATGATTGTTTGACTAACTTAGAAAAGGTGTTGACCAGGTGTGAAGAGAAGAATCTTGTGCTGAATTGGGAAAAATGTCATTTTATGGTAACAAACGGCATTGTACTTGGTCACATTGTTTCATCAAAAGGAATTAAGGTTGACAAATCTAAAATCGAGTTAATTGCAAACTTGCCAACACCAAAATCTCTTAAAGACGTTAGAACATTCATAGGACATGCTGGTTTTTATAGAAGGTTCATCAAAGATTTTAGTGTAATATCTAAGCTTTTAAGTAACCTTCTAACAAAGGATACTATTTTTGAATGGACTGAACATTGTGAAGAAGCCTTTGTTAAACTTAAAAACTTGTTTACTTGTGCTCCTATCATTCAACCTCCTGATTGGTCATTACCTTTTGAAATAATGTGTGATGCTAGTGATTATGCCGTAGATGCTATTTTGGGACAAAGAAAAGATAAGAAACCTTATGTAATTTACTATGCAAGTAAAACTTTAAATAGTGCTCAAATGAATTATACCACCACTGAAAAAGAATTACTTGTAGTAGTATTTGCATGTGAAAAATTCAAATCTTATCTTGTTGGCTCACCTGTTGTTATTTTTAGTGATCATGCAGCATTGAAATATCTTCTTTCTAAGAAAGATTCTAAGGCTAGATTGGTGCAGTGGATTTTATTACTTCAAGAATTTGATATCACAATCAAAGATAAGAAAGGCAGTGAAAATGTTGTCGCAGATCACTTATCAAGATTGACAACAGATTCGAAAACTGACATCACACCAATTGATGACTACTTTCCCTATGAATCTTTACTTTTTGTCTCTACAATGCCTTGGTTTGCTAATATTGTTAATTTTCTTGTTTCAGGACAATTGCCAGCTCATTGGAGTACACAAGATAAAAGAAAGTTCTTGAACGAAGTGAAAAACTTTTATTGGGATGATCTTTATTTATTCAAATATTGTCCTGATCAAATATTTCGAAGATGCATTCCTGACAATGAGGTAAGTAGTGTCATTAAATTTTGTCATTCTAAGGCATGTGGGGGCCATTTCTCGTCAAGAAAGACAACTGTAAAAATCTTACAAAGTGGATTTTATTGGCCCACCATGTTCAAAGACTCATATGCATTCTGTAAGTCTTGTGAAAATTGCCAAAAGTTAGGATCTATTTCAAAATGTCACATGATTGATTAGTACTTAAAAGTGCATTTTTATCATGGTTTTATATCATCATTTTGCACTTGAAGTATCAATAACTCCTTAACTAAAACATGTTTTATAATAATATATCTAATAACATAAGATACCTTTAATTTATGGTAAATGTTCATTTTAAATGCAGGCCTATCACATAAATGAAAGGATTGATTGATGACTTGAAGAACTTAAATTTGGTAAATGTTCATTTTAAATGTAGGCCTATCACATAAATGAAAGGATTGATTGATGACTTTAAGAACTTAAATTATAAGGGCAAAGAGATGACCAAAATTAGAAAAGAGATATCAATGCAATCCAAACCGAAACACTGTTTGGTAATTGGATCATATCTGGAGCTATAGATCTCAGATTTAAGCCTACTTTATATGGATGGAAAGGTAAGACATAGGCCTACAACTTCCATAGAAGCCCAAGATCTAAAAATGTCATTTTCAAGTCCAAATCGTTGCAACAACAAAGAAGCCCGAATCTATCCTCCAGCCCGAGCACTATTCAATATTTTGGCCATATCTGGAGTTCTAGAAGTCGAAATGAGCTGAATTTTTAACACAAAAAAGATGAGATAATTTCCTACAACTTTCATGTTTCAAGTGGCTCCAAGTTTGATGTTATCAATGACGTTTTGGGCAGACAAGAGAAGATAAGGATTGTCACCAAGTCAAGAGTTGGCACCCACTCATCACTTAGTCATCAAATCAATAGTTCCTAATTTTGGCCTATAAAAGGAGGCATTTGCCCTGCATTTAGGCATCTTGGTGTCCAGATCAAGATCATGCTCTTGCTTTCTCTCTTTGTATTTTTTGTAATGTTTATGCTTTTCTTTCATTAATATCAAGTTTATGGTAGGTTATTTATTATTTCGACACTCCTCCACTTGGGAGAAGACATCAATCTTTTGGTCGTGTCAAGTTTTTGGCGCCGTTACCGGGGAGGTAAGTTTTGTATAAATTATAATATTTATTTTATTTTCTCTTTTCACTTTTCTTGTATATAACTTTGTTTCTTTTCTCTTGTTTTTTTTTCTTTTGTTTTCTTTTTCCTTTTATTCCATTCCTACACGTGCATGAGAGTGTGGTCACGTACATCAAGTGGTAGACTTTGTAGGGTATCCTCATCATTTTTAGAAAATATGGCCGAAGAAGATAATCAATCACTTTATAATGAGAATAATGAGAATAACCGTGCCAGAACACTTAAAGACCACATGAATCTCACAAGAACAAGTGCACCATCATGCATAGTTTTTCCTCTCGATGCATCTCATTTTAATTTTAAACCAGGTATTATTCAACTTTTACCTTCTTTTCATGACTTAGAATTGGAAAATCCATACTTGCATTTAAGGGAATTTGAGGAGGTCTACAACACATATAACAATTTAAATTGTAGCATGAACACCATCAAATTAAAGCTTTTTCCTTTTTCATTAAAAGATAAGGCTAAAACATGGCTACAAAATTTGAGACCAGGATCCATTCGTGCTTGGGATGAAATGCAACAACAGTTTTTAAAGAAGTTTTTCCCATCTCATAGAACAAACTCTTTCAAAAGACAAATCATCACTTTCACTCAAAAATCAGGAGAAACATTTTACCAATGTTAGGATAGGTATCGAGACTTGCTTAATACTTGCCCTCATCATGGTTTTGAAACATGGAGATTGGTTTCACTTTTTTATGAAGGGTTAACACCTAGAGATAGGCAAATGGTTGAATTGATGTGCAATGGAACTTTTAAAGATACAGACCCTGATGAAGCAATGGAGTACTTAGACTTGTTAGCTGAAAATGCTCAAAATGGGGACACCGCGGGTACTTATGAGGCACCGAGTAAAACTCAACCTCATATATCTAGTGAAGGTATGTAGAACCTTAGGGAAGATCATGACCTCCAAGCCAAGTTTGCATCTTTAGCTAGAAAAGTCGAGGCACTAAAATTGAAAAAGAGTGATCAATTTAAATCTCTTGAAAACATTGCATATCAAATATGTGAAACAAATGAACACTCAACCAGTAATTGTCCAACCTTACCTTCTTTTAAGGAATGTCTCCATAAACAAGCTCATGTTTTAAACAGTTTCAAAAGGCCTAATCGTAACCCATATTTACAAACATACAATCTTGGTTGGAGAAATCACCAAAATTTCAGTTGGAAGAGTGACAATGCACAAATTTCACAACCACAGTTGCAAGCACACCATAATTTCCAAAATTATCATGGATATGAACCTCCTTATGCTCCACCTCTTACAAGAAATTTTGAGGAAACTTTGTATGCATTCATTGAAAAGCAAGAGACAATCAACACTTAACTTGCTAAAAGCATAACAGATTTTAAAGATACTCTTGCAAAATTCACATCTGCTCTCAATTTTTAAGAGAAAGGTAAGTTTTCATCTCAACCACAGCAAAATCTCAAGGGGCAATACAATGCAAATGCAAGTAGTTCTAGAAGTCAACACATGGATCAAGTCAAATCAGTAATCACTCTTCGCAATGGTAAGGTTATTAAAAAACCCACTCTTGAACCTTGTGAGAAAGATGATGAGTCAATCTCTAAAGGTAAGGAAGGGGTTGGATCTGAATATTGCAAGGAAAAGACTGATTCTCTGCCAGCCCTTCTATTTCCTCATGTCATGACCAATTAGGAAGAAATCGATGATGAAAAAGGTACCGAAAATGTTGATGCGGATCTTTTATCAACAGTGACAACAGATTCGACACCCGACATCACACCAATCAATTATTACTTTCCTAATAAATCTCTACTGTCTCTTAGTTCAATGCCTTAGTTTGCTAAAAATATCAATTTTCTTGCTTCAGGATTTTTGCCAGCTCACTGAAGTACTAAAGACAAAAGAAAATTTTTGAGCAACGTGCAAAACTTTTATTGGGATGACCCTTACTTATTCAATTATCATCCTAATCAAATATTTCAAAGATGCTTTCCCGATAATGAGGTAAGTAATTTCATTAAATTTTGTCACTCTAAGGCACATGGGGATCATTTCTCGTAAAAAAAAAGGACTGTAGAAATCTTACAAAGTGGATTTTACTAGCCCACCATATTCAAGGAGTCATATGCATTCCGTAAAAACTGTGAAAATTGTCAAAAGGTGGGATTTATTTCAAAACATAGAGAGTCTTTAGATAATTTTCTTTTGACTCTTAAGTCTCATCATAGTCGAGTAAGTATCGTGCAATTCATGACTTATGAACCCATATTCATAAAGAACATGCTTGACATAGTCTTGGAAATCTAACTAAAAAAGACCTTGTTTGCTAGTTTTTAAGAAAACTCGATGGGAAGCCTATCCCCGACCCATAGAGGGCGTTTTAGTCGTTCTTGGATGTAAAACCAAGGGAAGATGTGAGCCACAATCACAAACACCTATACATATGCTTTTTTTAAAAAAAAAAAGGAAATAAATAAAGAGAGAGAAAGTGTGTGTGTGAGACTCCGGCTGGCCTATATATAGGTGGTATGATTAGCGTTTAAATTTCTCATTTATAAAATCCCCTCTTCTTTTCTTTCATTTCATTTCTACTCAACCCATACATTCAACAAAAATAGAATTTCCTTCCTTTCATTTCTACTCAACCCATACATTCAACAAATACAGAAGTGTGTAGAAATGGCAAGTTCCTCAAGTCATCAAATAAAAAGTATTTGTGTTTTCGGTGGATCTAGTCCTGGGAAAGAAAAGGAGTTTTTAGAATTAGCAAATCATCTTGGTCATGTGCTAGCTGAGAGAAAGATTCATTTAGTGTATGGGGGAGGCAGTCTAGGGTTAATGGGAGCTGTGTCAATAGCTGCATTTTTAGGAGGTAGTCAAGTTTTGGGGGTCCTCCCCGAAGCTTTAGCACAAAGGGACATCATTGAAAATACAATTAGAGAGGAACTTTAAGTCTCCACAATGTCGGCTCGAATGAATGCAATGTTTAACCATGTTGATGCCTTCATTGCTTTACCAGGTGGTCTAGGCACATTGGAAGATATCTTTTATATTTCCTCTTGGGCCTAACTGCACATTCACCATAAACCCATAGGTTTGTTAAATGTTAATGGTTATTATGATAAGTTGTTATCTTTTCTTGATCATGCTGTGGAACAGGAATTTCTAACATCTTCTGCACGACAAATCATAATCTCTACTGTTACTGCTGCACAATTGATTGACCAACTACAATCTTTAATTCCTGTGATTGATCCATCCATGAGTCGCATAAATTGGTCATTTAAGGAAAGCTGTAAAAAACTTAAATTATATTTGAGCCTTCATTTGTGAATCTTTGTGTCTTTTGGATTTATTATTGTGTTTTGTTGTTTCTTATATTTGTTTTAGTGTGTTTCAGGTTTGTCAGTGTTTGTTATTTCAGGTGATATCTTCTATACTATATCTTTCTACCTTTAAACATTGAGGACAATGTCTCGTTTTAGTTGAGGGGAGAGGGTAGTAGCTAAAAAAAAAACTATGTTTTCTATTTCATAAAGCATGTGCAAAATTGTTGTTACTATGATGGTAGAGTAAGGTGAACTTTTTATGACTCTTGAGATTCATCTTCGTAATCATTCGTAACAAGGTCTATTATAATACTTCATGAAATATTCAGATTTACAAACTCTCGCATTGTTATCACTTAATTCTGCTCATATACTTATTTAACATGTATTCGTAAACCTTAATTTACATACACACACTTTAACATATGATTGTGGGTTGCATATTGGATTATTACATTATTTATGTTCTTTTGTTAAAGGTAACAACTAAGGGAAAGGGATAGTATATAATTAAAAAAAATAAAAAAAAACAAAAAAAAATGATAATAATAAAAATGTAGATAAGTTTGGTTTCGTAGCCTCCCTAACCTATGCAATTAAGCCCAAAGGGGTGTTTTAACACCTAATACCCTAAAGTCAACTAACTTGGGAGCTATTGGCCCAACGCTTGTTACATAGGTTGAGGAGAAAAGCTTAAGGGAATCAAACATTACACTATTTACATATTAGTATCTGCGACCCAAGTTACTAAGCTCCTAGGGGTGTCTTAACACCTAATGCCTTAAGACCAACTGGTCTGGGAGTCATTAGCTAAAAGCTTGTTACATGGGTTAAAGATCCATGGTGTTTTTAAATTATATGTATATTTTTTTTTTAAAAAAAAAAAGAAGAAAAAAAAAGACAAAAATAATAATCCCAACCCAAGGAAGTTAACATTAAACATAAGAACAAAATTTTAGTTTTCTTCCAAGAAAAGCCCTATAATTATGTGTTGATACATTGAGCACAAAAGAAAAGGTTTATGAATATCTTGTTAAGAGGTATTGAGCAGGTATATAAATTTAATGAGAGTTTGTTTATCTCGATAGATTAATGGAAGTGAAATGATGAATACCTTGCTTTATGGAATTTGCAATTTTTTTTTATATTTTAATGCTTTGATTACTAGGGACTAGTAATAAGCTGGTTGGGGGGTGTGATTAGTACTTAAAAGTGCATTTTTAAGATGGTTTTATATCATCATTTTGCACTTGAAGTATCAATAACTCCTTAACTAAAGCATGTTTTATAATAATATATCTAATAATATAAGATACCTTTAATTTGGGGTAAATGCTCATTTTAAATGCAGGCTTATCACATAAATGAAAGGATTGATTGATGACTTTAAGAACTTAAATTGCAAGGGCAAAAAGATGACCAAAATTAGAAAAGAGATATCGGTGCAATCCAAACCGAAACACTGTTCGGTAATTAGGTCATATCTGGAGTTATAGATTTTAGATTTACGCCTACTTTATATGGATGGAAAGGTAAGACATAGGCCTACAACTTCCATATGAAGCCCAAGATCTAAAAAGACCATTTTCATGTCAAAATTGTTGCAACAACAAAGAAGCCCGAATCTGTCCTCCAAACCGAGCACTGTTCAGTATCTTGGCCATATCTGGAGTTCTAGAAGTCCAAATGAGCTGAATGTTTAACACAACAAAGCTGAGATAATTTCCTACAACTTTTATATTTTCAAATGGCTCCAAGTTGGACGTTATCAATGATGTTTTGGGCAGACAAGAGAAGATAAGGATTGTCACCAAGTCAAGAGTTGGTCACCCACTCATCAATTAGTCATCAAATCAATAATTTCCAATTTTGGCCTATAAAAGGAGGCATTTGCCATGCATTTAGGCATCTTGGTGTCCAGATCAAGATCATGCTCTTGCTTTCTCTCTTTGATTTTTTGTAATGTTTATGCTTTTCTTTCATTAATATCAAGTTTATGCCTTTCATTTACTTAGTTAGCTTTTATCTTATTTTGTTTATTTATTTTTATTTCTTTCATTATGTCTAGATAAGTTTATTATGTCAAGGTGAAAAGGTTACACTAATGATGTAAGAGTAAGTATAGTGTAAACTTAATATGGACTTTAATGTTTGATACTAACATATTTTATGTAAACTTAATATGGACTTTAATGTTTGATACTAACATGTTTTATATTTGTTATCTTGTTCACTCTTTAATACTTTGCTTGTTAAATAACTAATCTTGATTTATGTTGTATAACACTTGGTACAACAAATGCTTAGCACTTTCATAGTTCATACTGTATGGTATAACCGACACCTGAGCTATGAAAGGAACTTAATTTGTTGTTAACATAAGTTATAATCATGAATGCTTAACGAGATTTACAAGTATTAGCGTTAATCGAATTAGATGATTAATGTAATCATGTTAACAATCTATAATCTGATTGGAACCTCCTTTATGTGTGGTTTCTAATTGAATAATAAGAGTTTATATTATACTTGTTTGACATACCATTAGTGGAATCTCTAACCTTGACATTTGTTATTATCATTATTTAATCGTTACATTAATATTCCTTCTTAAAGTTCTCATCATCTTCTTCTTCTTCTCCTTCTTTTTCTTTATTATTATTATTATTATTATTATTATTATTATTATTATTATTATTATTGTTATTGTTATTGTTGTTGTATTATTGTTATTTATAATTTGTACAATTAACCTCCCTGTGGTTCGACCCCGGCCTTGCCAGGTTATTTATTACTTCGACACTTCTACACGTGGGAGAAGGCATCAATCTTTTGGTCGTGTCAATGATGCCTTTAAATCCTATTATTGTCATTGAGATCTTTGACTGCTGGGTATAGATTTCATGGGTCCATTCCCTCCATCATTTGGTTTCTTATACATATTAGTCGCAGTAGATTATGTTTCAAAATGGATAGAGGCAATTCCAAGTCAAAACAATGATCACAAAAGAGTGATAACGTTTTTGAAAGAAAATATTTTGAGTCAATTTGGAGTCCCTCGAGCCATCATAACTGATGGTGGAACACATTTCTGCAACAAGCCATTTGAGTCTTTAATGAAGAAATATGGAATCACACACAAAGTTGCCACCCCTTATCACCCTCAAACAAGTGGACAAGTAAAGCTTGCTAATAGGGAGATCATACATATTTTGGAGAAAACAGTGAAACCTAATAGGAAAGACTGATCTTTAAGACTTAATGATGCACTTTGGGCTTATCGAACTGTTTATAAAACATCATTAGGTATGTCACCTTATAGACTAGTCTATCGAAAACCTTGTCACTTGCCTGTGGAACTTGAACATAAAGCTTATTGGGCTATTAAAGCTTTCAATTCAAATCTGGATGATGCTAGTCAACTGCAAAAATTACAAATAAATGAGCTTGAGGAAATAAGAAATGATGCATATGAAAATTCAAGAATTTATAAAGCAAGAATTAAAGAGTTTCATGACAAAAAAATACTGAGAAAAACATTCAATGTTGGTCAAAAAGTCTTGCTTTATAATTCTCGACTCCATTTATTTCCTAGAAAATTAAGATCAAGATGGAGCGGTCCTTTTATTGTGAAACATGTGTATCCATATGGGGCCTATGACATCGAGAATCCAAAGAATGACAATGTTTTCAAGGTAAATGGACATCGTCTAAAAGTTTACTTTAACACTTTTTCAGTTGAACATGACTCTATTAAATTGGGTGATCCTGTATATAAAGATTGATTTTTTTTAGTGATTTTTGCTAGTTTCTCTCACCCCGGTCAAATGGCAGATAATGGTACTCCGTGACTTAAGTCGGTTCTTTCAGCTTCCCATAATAACTGATATCTGTGTATATATTTGTGCAATTCTTTGAATCTCTCTTCCAATTCTCATTTGAAAATGGACACTAATCTTGAAAAATTGAAAAAGTATTTTCCCGCTCTGCCTCAGAATACGATTACAAAAATTTACCGTGCTAGATGTGCAAGATTGAGATTGTTAATGAATCATGGAATTCCTGAAGATATTCGCTAGTTGATTGAAGCAAAAGTCCGATTATCAGGTGAGTCCTCTAACTCCTTCATTTCACATATGCCTAGAACAGGTAAAAGCACTTTTGCAAAGAAACGTCGTGTAAAATGACTGAAAGTCTGTCATCGATGTGCTAGATGGACTTGTAATACATAATGTTGTTCTTTAGGAATGATATCTATAAACCGTGAAGATAAAATACAATTCATTAAGGATGGCCTGAGTAAGGAGTCTTTGAATAATCTTTTATTGACTCTTGATATGCATCCTAGTAGAGAGGTGCATCGTGGAATTCATGATTTATGGCCATTATTTCATAAAGAACATGACGACTTAGTCTTGGGAATGTGACTAAAAATGACCCTGTTTGCCAGTTTTTAAGAAAACTGGATGGGAAGCGTATCCCCGACCCATAGAGGGCGTTTAAGCCGTTCTTGGACGTAAAACCAAGGGAAGATGTGAGCCACAATCACAACTACCTGTACATACACATGCTTTTTCAAAAGTAAATAAATAAATAAATAGAGAGAGAGAGAGAGAGAGAGAGAGAGAGTGAGACTCTAGCTGGCCTACATATAAGTGGTATGATTGCCTTTCTAATTTCTCATCTATAAAATCCTCTCTTCCTTCCTTTCATTTCTACTCAACCCATACATTCAACAAATACAGAAGTGTGTAGAAATGGCAAGTTTCTCAAGTCATCATATAAGAAATATTTGTGTTTTCGGTGGATCTAGTCCTGGGAAAGAACTGACTTGGGAGCTATTGGCCCAACGCTTGTTACATGGGTTGAGGAGAAAAGCTTAAGAGAATCAAACATTGCACTATCTACATATCAGTATCTGCGACCCGAGTTACTAAGCTCGTAGGGGTGTTTTAACACCTAATGCCCTAAAACCAACTGGTTTGGGAGTCATTAGCCGAAAGCTCGTTACATGGGTTAAAGATGCATGGTGTTTTTAAATTATACGTATATATATTTAAAAAAAAGAAAAAAAATACAAAAATAATAATCCCAACCCAAGGAAGTTAACCTTAAACATTAGAAGAAAAAAAAAATTGTTTTCTTCCAAGAAAAGCCCTATAATTATGTGTAGATACATTGAGCATAAAAGAAAAGGTTTATGAATATCTTGTTAAGAGGTATTGAGCAAGTATATAAACTTAACGAGAGTTTGTTTATCTGGATAGATTAATGGAAGTTAAATCATGAATACCTTGCTTTGTGGAATTTGCAAATTGTTTTTCTATTTTAACGCTTTGATTACTAGGAACTAGTAATAAGCTGGTTGGGGGGTGTGATTAGTACTTAAAAGTGCATTTTTGTCAAGGTTTTATATCATCATTTTGCACTTGAAGTATCAATAACTCCTTAACTAAAGCATGTTTTATAATAATGTATCTAATAATATAAGATACCTTTAAAGTGGGGTAAATGTTCATTTTAAATGCAGGCCTATCACATAAATGAAAGGATTGATTGATGAATTTAAAAACTGAAATTGAAAGGATAAAGAGATGGCCAAACTTAGAAAAGAGATGTCGGTGCAATCCAAACCGGAACACTATTTGGTAATTGGGTTATATCTGGAGCTATAGATCACATATTTAGGTCTATTTTATATGGATGAAAAGGTAAGACATAGGCCTACAACTTTGATATGGAGCCTAAGATCTAAAAAGGTCATTTTCAAGTCCAAATTATTGCAACAACAAAGAAGTCCGAATCTGTCCTCCATCCCAAGCACTGTTCAGTATTTTGGCCATATCTGGAGTTCTAGAAGTCCAAATGAGCTGAATTTGCTACATAAGAAAGCTGAGACAATTTCCTACAACTTTCATGTTTTTGACCGGCTCCAATTTTGACGTTATCAATGACTTTTTGGGTAGACAAGAGAAGATAAGGATTGTCACCAAGTCAAGAGTTGGCCACCCACTCATCAATTAGTCATCAAATCAATAGTTATCAATTTTGGCCTATAAAAGGAGGCATTTGCCATGCATTTAGGCATCTTGGTGTCCAGATCAAGATCATGCTCCTGCTTTCTCTCTTTGTATTTTTTGTAATGTTTATGCTTTTCTTTCATTAATATCAACTTTATGCCTTTCATTTCCTTTCCTTTACTTAGTTAACTTTTATCTTATTTATGTTCTTATTTTTTTTATCTAGTCTTCTTTCTTTCATTATGTCTAGCTAAGTTTATTATGTCAAGGTGAAAAGGGGACGCTAATGGGGTAAGAATAAGTATAGTATAAACTTAATATGGACATTAATGTTTGATACTAACATGTTTTGTATTTGTTATCTTGTTCACTCTTTAATACTTTGCTTGTTAAATCACTACTCTTGATTTATGTTGTATAACACTTGGTACAACAAATGCTTGGCACTTTCATAGCCCATACTATATGGTATACCCGACACCTGAGCTATGAAAGGAACTTGATTTGTTGTTAACATAAGTTATAATCATGAATGCTTGACAAAATTTACAAGTATTAGCATTAATCGAATAAGATGACTAATATAACATGTTAACAATCTATAATCTAATTGGAACCTCCTTTGTCTGTGGTTTCCAATTGAATAATAAGAGTTTATACTATACTTGTTTGACATACCATTAGTGGAACCGCTAACCTTGACATTTGTTATTATCATTGTTTAATCCTTACATTAATATTCCATCTCCAAGTTCTCATCTTCTTCTTCTTCTTTTCTTTCTTTTTCTTTACTATTATTATTATTATTATTATTATTATTATTATTATTATTATTCTTGTTATTATTGTTATTGTTATTGTTGTTATTATTATTGTTATTGTTGTTGTTATTGTTATTATTGTTATTATTGTCATATATAATTTATAGAATTAACCTTCTTCTGGTTTTATAATTTTTACAATTAACCTCCCTGTGGTTCGACCCCGGTCTTGCCGGGTTATTTATTACTTCGACACTCCTGCACTTGGGAGAAGATATCAATCTTTTCGTCATGTCAAATAACAATAATAACAATAACAATAACAATAATAATAATAATAATAAAGAAAAAGAAGGACAAGAAGAAGATGATGATGAGAACTTTGAAATGGAATATTAATGTAAGGATTAAACAATGATAAGAACAAATGTCAAGGTTAGAGGTTCCACTAATGGTATGTCAAACAAGTACAGTATGAACTCTTATTACTCAATTGGGATCCACACGTAAAGGAGGTTCCAATCAGATTATAACTTGTTAACATGATTACATTAGTCATCTTATTCAATTAATGCTAATACTTGTAAATCTCATCAGGCATTCATGATTATAACTTATGTTAACACTAAATCAAGTTTCTTTCATAGCTCAGGTGTCAGTTATACCATACAGTATGGGCTATGAAAGTGCCAAGCTTTTGTTGTACCAAGTGTTATACAACATAAATCAAGATTAGTCATTTAACAAGCAAAGTATTAAAGAGTGAACAAGATAACAAATACAAAACATGTTAGTATCAAACATTAAAGTCCATATTAAATTTACACTATACTTATTCTTACACAATTAGTGTAACCTTTTCACCTTGACATAATAAACTTTGCTAAACATAATGAAAGAAAGAAAAATAAATAAACAAAATAAGAACATAAATAAGATAAAAGTTAACTAAGTAAATGAAAGGAAATGAAAGGCATAAACTTGATATTAATGAAAGCAAAGCATAAACAATACAAAAAATATAAAGAGAGAAAGTTAGAGCATGATCTTGATCTAGAAACCAAGATGCCTAAATGCATGGCAAATGCCTCCTTTTATAGGCCAAAATTGGGAACTATTGATTTGATGACTAATTGATGAGTGGGTCGCCAACTCTTGACTTGGTGACAATCCTTATCTTCTCTTGTCTGCCCAAAACGTCATTGATAACGTCAAAATTGAAACCAGTTGAAAATATGAAAGTTTCTTGTGTAAGACATTAAAGTCATTTGGACTTCTAGAACTCCAGATATGGGCCAAACACTGAATAGTGCTCGGGCTGGAGGACAGATTTGGACTTCTTTGTTGTTGCTACACTTTGGACTTGAAAATAGCCTTTTTAAGTCTTGGGCTCCTATGAAAGTTGTAGGCCTATGTCTTACCTTTCCAGCCATATAAAGTAGACCTAAATCTAAGATCTACAGCTCCAGATATGACCCAATTATGGAATAGTGTTTCGGTTTGAACTGCACTGGCATCTCTTTTCTAAGTTTGGTCATCTCTTTGTCCTTTCAATTTTAGTTCTTAAATTCATCAATCAATCCTTTCATTTATGTGATAGGCCTGCATTTAAAATGAACATTTACCATGAATTAAAGGTATCTTATATTATTAGATATATTATTATAAAACATGTTTTAGTTAAGAAGTGATTGATACTTCAAGTGCAAAAATGATGACATAAAACATTGATAAAAATACACTTTTAAATACTAATTAGATACCAATTTATTTTTGAATTGCTTTGTCACCAAGAAAACTTAGGGATCGAATAATTAAAAATAACAAAAATAAAATTCATTTGTAAATAGATGATATTTACCTACACAAAGGGAGGTAGAAATTTAAAGGAGAAAAAAAAAGGAAAGGGAAGAAATTAAAAGAGAGAATTAGTTAAAGAAAATCACCCACACTGTTGTAGGGATACGAGTCGATGCTACGTTGTTTGGTGATGACGGAGGCTCTTGTTGTGCCTCTATGTGAGGTGTTATATGTTAGGAATGCTTTTTGAATTTAATCATCGAATTATGATTAAGGTTCAAGAGTCACCACCTAGTATTATGGTTATTAGGAACCTATGGTCTGCAAGAATCTAGTTAAGGGACTAGTTGTGCGAAGAAAATACGCATCACCCCTAGTGCACCCTACCTAAGGTAAGCTGCATTATTGTTTGATTGTCTTTTTTAACTCCGATTTCTATTTGTTGATCTTTTTTAAGGTTCAAGGTAAATTTCTCTTCATGAGAGAGTCTGTACCTCATCGAGTTAAATTTTAGCAATTCTAAAGTCTGATTTTAGCTTCGCATTTATTTACATCATGTATCTTTAATATCTGAAGGTGTACTTTATAATATAATTTTACACCTTATTAATATTAAAGTTTACATCTGGACCGTAAAAAAAGATGGGCAAAAGTTTTTTGATATTTTGGCCAAACCCTAATGGATGATCATAAATTGGTTATGATATCCTTTTTTTTTTTCAAAGCACGAGAAATATGCAATTTTTTTAATGAAAATATGCATTGAAATTTTTTTGGATTTGGCTGTATGTGTGAAAAGAAAATATTTTTTGTTTTTTGAAAGGGGCAATTAATTTAAAATATTTAAGTTTTTTTAAAATGTTTTGAATTTTTTTTGAAATATTTCTGAGAAAACCGGGTATTTTACTACCAGATTTGTATTTTACATTGTAAATATATGACACGACCAAAAGATTGATGTATTCTTTGAAGTGCAAAAATGTCGAAGTAATAAATAACCCGGCAAAATCAGAATCGAATCATAAAGAGGTTAACTATATAAATTATAAATGATGATAATGACGACGACGACGACGACAACAGTAACAGCAACAGCAACAACAACAATAATAATAAGTTAAAGAGGACTTTGAGATGTAAGATTATTGTAAAAATTAAACAATGATAAAAAAAAAATTATCAATGTTAGAGGATCCATTAATGGTATTTCAAACAAGTATAATATAAACTCTTTTTATACTTAACTGGAAACCACACACAAAGAAGGTTCCAATCAGATTATAAATTATTAACATAATTACATTAGTTATTTTATTCGAATAAAGCTAATACTAATACTTATAAATGTTGTCATGTATTCATGATTATAACTTATGTAAATAATAAATCAAGTTCCTTTCATAGCACAGGTGTTCGTTATACCATTCAGTTGGGCTATGAAAATGCCAAGTATTTATTATACCAAAAGTTATACAATATAAATATAGATTAATGACACGACCAAAAGATTGATGTCTTCTTCCAAGTGCAGGAGTGTTGAAGTAATAAATAACTCAGCAAGACATGGGTCGAACCACAGGAAGGTTAACTATATAAATTATAAATAACAAATAACAACAACAACAACAATAATAACAACAATATAATAATAGTAATAAAATATAAGATTAATTTGAAGATTAAATAAAAAAAAATATCAAGGTTAGAGGATCCACTAATGGTATTTTAAACAAGTATAGTATAAACTCTTTTTATTACTCAACTAGAAACCACACACAAAGGAAGTTCCAATCAGATTATAAATGGTTAACATGATTACATTAATTATCTTATTTGAATCATACTAATACTTGTAAATTTTGTCAGGTATTCATGATTATAACTTAAGTTAACAACAAATCAAGTCCCTTTGATAGCTGACACGACTAAAAGATTGACTTACCTCCCCGGCAACGGCGCCAAAAACTTGACACGACTAAAAGATTGATGTCTTCTCCCAAGTGCAGGAGTGTCGAAGTAATAAATAACCCGGCAAGACCGGGGTTGAACCACAGGAAGGTTAATTGTATAAATTATAAACGATAATAGTACAACAACAATAATAATAATAACAACAACAATAATAATAGTAATAACAATAATAACAACAATGACAATAACAATAATAACTATAATAATAATAATAATAATAGTAGTAGTAGTAGTAGTAGTAGTAGTAGTAGTAGTAGTAGTAAAGAAAGAGAAGAACAAGATGATGATGAGAACTTGGAGATGAAAAATTAATGTAATGATTAAACAATGATAAAAACAAATGTCAAGGTTAGAGGTTCCACTAATGGTATGTCAAACAAGTATAGTATAAACTCTTATTATTCAATTGGAAACCACACACAAAGGAGGTTCCAATCAGATTATAGATTGTTAACATGATTACATTAGTCATCTTATTCGATTAGTGCTAGTACTTGTAAATCTCGTCAAACATTCATAATTATAACTTATGTTAACAACAAATCAAGTTCCTTTCATACATTCATGATTATATAATACTTGTAAATCTCGTCAAGCATTCATGATTATAACTTATGTTAACAACAAATCAAGTTCCTTTCATAGCTCAGGTGTCGGTTATACCATACAGTATGAATTATGAAAGTGCCAAGCATTTGTTGTATCAAGTGTTATACAACATAAATCAAGATTAATTATTTAACAAGCAAAGTATTAAAGAGTGAACAAGATAACAAATATAAAACATGTTAGTATCAAACATTAAAGTCCATATTAAGTTTACATTATACTTATTCTTACACCATTAGTGTAACCTTTTCACCTTGACATAATAAAATTTGTTAGACATAATGAAAGAAAGAAAAATAAATACACAAAATAAGAACATGAATAAGATTAAAGTTAACTAAGTAAATGCAAGGAAATGAAAGGCATAAACTTGATATTAATGAAAGTAAAGCATAAACATTACAAAAAATACAAAGAGAGAAAGCAAGAGCATGATCTTGATCTGGAAACCAAGATGCCTAAATGCATGGCAAATGCCTCCTTTTATAGGCCAAAATTGGGAACTATTGATTTGATGACTAATTGATGAGTGGGTCGCCAACTCTTGACTTGGTGACAATCCTTATCTTCTCTTGTCTGCCCAAAACGTCATTGATAACGTCAAAATTGGAGCCACTTGAAAACATGAAAGTTGTAGGAAATTGTCTCAGCTTTCTTGTTTAAACAATTCAGCTCATTTGGACTTCTAGAACTCCAGATATGGCCAAAATACTGAACAGTACTCGAGCTGGAGGACAACTTCGGGCTTCTTTGTTGTTGTAATAATTTGGACTTGATAATGGCCTTTTTAGATCTTGGGCTCCATATGAAAGTTGTAGGCCTATATCTTACCTTTCCATTCATATAAAGTAGACCTAAATCTGAGATCTATAGCTTCATATACGACCCAATTACCGAATAGTGTTCCGGTTTGGATTGCACCGACATCTCTTTTCTAATTTTGGTCATCTTTTTGCCCTTGCAATTTAAGTTCTTAAGTCATCAATCAAACCTTTCATTTATGTGATAGGCCTGTATTTAAAATGAGCATTTACCACAAATTAAAGGTATCTTATATTATTAGATATATTATTATAAAACATGCTTTAGTTAAGGAGTTATTGATACTTCAAGTGCAAAACCATGATATAAAACCATGATAAAAATGCACTTTTAAGTACTAATCACACCCCCCAACCAACTTATTACTAGTCCCTAGTAATCAAAGCGTTAAAATAGAAAAACAATTTGCAAATTCCACAAAGCAAGGTATTCATCATTTAACTTCTATTAATCTATCCAGATAAACAAACTCTCGTTAAATTTATATACCTGCTCAATACCTCTTAACAAGATATTCATAAACCTTTCTTTTGTGCTCAATATATCAACACATAATTATGGGGCTTTTCTTGGAAGAAAACAAAATTTTTGTTCTAATGTTTAAGGTTAACTTTCTTGGGTTGGGATTATTATTTTTGTCTTTTTTTTTTCTTTTTTTTTTAAATATATATACATATAATTTAAAAACACCATGCATCTTTAACCCATGTAACGAGCTTTCGGCTAATGACTCCCAAACCAGTTGGTCTTAGGGCATTAGGTGTTAAGACACCCCTACGAGCTTAGTAACTGGGGTCGCAGATACTAATATGTAGATAGTGCAATGTTTGATTTCCTTAAGCTTTTCTCCTCAACCTATGTAACAAGCATTGGGTCAATAGCTCCCAAGTCAATTGACTTTAGGGTATTAGGTGTTAAAACACCCCTTCGGGCTTAATTGCTTAGGTTAGGGAGGCTATGAAACCAAACTTATCTACATTTTTATTATTATTATTTTTTTTCTCTTTTTTTTAATTATATACAATCCCTTTCCCTTAGTTGTTACCTTTAACAAAAGAACATAAATAATGTAATAATCCAATATGCAACCCACAATCATATGTTAAAGTGTGTGTGTGTGTGTGTAAATTAAGGTTTAAGAATACATGTTAAATAAATATATGAGCAGAATTAAGTGATAACAATGCGAGAGTTTGAAAACCTGAATATTTCAAGAAGTATTATAATAGACCTTGTTAAGAATGGTTACTAAGATGCGTCTCAAGAGTCACTTTAACAAAAGAGCTCATTTACTCTGTCATCCTAGTAACAACAATTATGCACATGCTTTATGAAATGAAAAATAATTTTTTTTTTATCAACTACTACCCTCTCCCCCCAACTAAAACAAGACATTGTCCTCAATGTTCTAAGGTAGAAAGATAGAGTATAGAAGAAATCACCTGAAATAACAAACATTGACAAACCTGAAACATACTTAAACAAAAATAAGAAATAACAAAACACAATAATAAAACAAAACAACACAAAAATTACAAATGAAGACTCAAATCTAATCTAAGCTTTTTACGGCTTTTCTTAGATGACCAATTTATGCGATTCATGGAGGGATCAATTACAGGAATGAAAGATTGTAGTTGGTCAATTAATTGTTCAGCAGTAGTAGCAGAGATTATGATTTGTCGTGCAGAAGATGTTAGAAATTTCTGTTCCACAGCATGATCAAGAAAAGACAACAACTTATCATAATAACCATTAACATTTAACAAACCTATGGGTTTATGGTGAATGTGCAGTTGAGCCCAAGAGGAAATATGAAAGATCTCTTCCAATGTACCTAGACCACCTAGTAAAGCAATGAAGGCATTAGCATCGTTAAACATTGCATTCATTCGAGCTGACATTGTGGAGACCTGAAGTTCCTCAACAATTGTTTTTCCAATGATGTCCCCTTGTGCTAAACCTTCGGGGACAACCCCCAAAACTTGACTACCTTCTAAAAATACAGTTATTGACACACCTCCCATTAACCCAAGATTACCTCCACCATACACTAAATGAATCTTTCTCTCAGCTAGCACTTGACCAAGATGATTTGTTGATTCTAAAAACTCCTTTTCTTTCCGAGGACTAGATCCACCGAAAACACAAATATTTCTTATATGATGACTTGAGGAACTTGCCATTTCTACACACTTCTGTATTTGTTGAATGTATGGGTTGAGTAGAAATGAAAGGAAGGAAAAGAGGGTTTTATAGATGAGAAATTAGAAAGGCAATCATAACACCTATATGTAGGCCAGCTAGAGTCTCACACACACTCTCTCTCTTTTTATTTATTTATTTATTTACTTTTTAAAAAAACATGTGTATGTACAGGTAGTTATGATTGTGGCTCACATCTTCCCTTGGTTTTACGTCCAAGAACAGCTTAAACGCCCTCTATGGGTCGGGGATAGGCTTCCCATCCAATTTTCTTAAACGCCCTCTATGGGTCGGGGATAGGCTTCCCATCCAGTTTTCTTAAAAACTAGCAAACAGGGTCTTTTTTAGTCAGATTCCCAAGACTAAGTCGATCATGTTCTTTATAAAATAGTGGCCATAAATCATGAATTACACGATGCACATCTCCATTAGGATGCGTCTCAAGAGTCCGCGTCTCAAGAGTCAATAGAAGATTATCTAAAGACTCCTTACTCAGGCCATCCTTAATGAATTGTATTTTATCTTCACGGTTTATAGATACCATTCCTAAAGAACGACATTGTGTATTACAAGTCCATCTAGCACATCGATGAGAGACTTCTAATCATTTTGCACGACGTTTCTTTGCAAAAATGCTTTTACCTGTTCCAGGCATGTGTGAAATGAAGGAATTAGAGGACTCACCTGATAATCGAACCTTTGCTTCAATCAACCAGCCAATATCTTCAGGAATTCCATGATTCATTAACAATCTCAATCTTGCACATCTAGCACGGTAAATTTTTGTAATCGCATTCTGAGGCAGAGCGGGAAAATACTTTTTCAATTTTTCAAGATTAGTGTCCATTTTCAAATGAGAATTGGAAGAGAGATTCAAATAATTGCACAAATATATACACAGATATCAGTTATTGTGGGAAACTAAAAGAACCGACTTAAGTCACGAAGTACCGTTCTCCGCCATTTGACCGGGGTGAGAGAAACTAGCAAAAATCACTCAAAAAGAAACACAAAAAAAATGTGAGAAAAACAAAATAATCAACCTTTATCTACAAGATCATTCAAATCAGTTGATTCATTTTCATTAGGAAAATTATCAAAGTAAGCTTTCAAACGATGTCCATTTTCCTTAAAATCATTGTCATTCATTGAATTCTCAATATCACAGGCCCCATAAGGATTGCTCCATCTTAATCTTAGCTCTTTAGGGAATGCATAGAGTTGAGAATTATAAAACAAAACTTTTTGACCAGTATCAACTTTTTGACAATTTTCACAAGTTTTGCAGAATGCATGCGTGTCCTTGAACATGGTGGGCCAATAAAATCCATTTTGAAATATTTTTACAGCTATCTTTTTTGACGAGAAATAACTTCCACATGCTTCAGAATGACAAAGTTTAATGACACTACTTACCTCATTGTCGGGAATGAATCTTTGAAATATTTGATCAGGACAATATTTGAATAAGTTAGGGTCATCACAATAAAAATTCTTCACTTCGTTCAAAAACTTTTCTTTGTCTTGGGTACTCCAATCAGCTGGCAAATCTCCTAAAGCAAGAAAATTGATATTTTTATCATACCAAGGTATTGGACTAAGAGAAAATAAGGATTCGTTAGGAAAGTAATCATCGATTGGTGTGATGTCAGATGTCGAATCTGTTGTCACTATTGATAAAAGATTTGCATCAATATTTTCGGTGCGTTTTTCATCCGTGATTTCTTCCTCAGAATAAATCATTTTCAAATCTTCAGATTCATCCAATTCATCCGTGATTTCTTCCTCAGAATAAACCATTTGCAAATCTTCAGTTTCATCCAATTCATTTTTACTTAAAGTAGATTCAAGTTGATCATAAACTAATTCGTCAATATGATCTACTTCTTGTAAATCATTATCATCTCCGGGTTGCTTGCAAATGTTGAAAATATTCATCTCCAATGTCATGTTTCCAAATGATAGCTTCATCAGTCCATTCCTACAATTAATCAATGCGTTAGAGGTTGCAAGAAACGGACGTCCTAAAATAACAGGAAATGAATTACATGCTTCAACAGGTTCTGTGTCCAAGATAATAAAATCCACAGGATAAATGAATTTATCGACTTGTACTAACACATCTTCAATTATTCCTCTAGGCACTTTTACAGATCTATCGGCAAGTAAAAGAGATATAGAAGTTGGTTTTAACTCACCTAGATTGAGACTCTGAAAAACTAAATATGGAAGTGTGAATATAACCTTTTCTCCATAACCCATATAAAAAGCTTTGGGTCAGTAGCTCCCAAGTCAATTGACTTTAGGGTATTAGGTGTTAAAACACCTCTTTAAACTTAATTGTTTAGGTTAGGGAAGCTACTAAACCAAACTAATCTACGTTTTTATTATCATCAAAAAAATTTAATTTTTTTAAAAAATTATATACTATCCCTTTCCCTTGGTTGTCACCTTTAACAAAAAGAACATAAATAATGTAATAATATAATCTGTAACCCACAATCATATGTTAAAGTGTGTGTGTGTGTGTGTGTGTGAAAATGAAGGTTTAAGGATACTTGTTAAATGAGTATATGAGAAGAATAAAGTGATAACAATGCGAGAGTTTGTAAACATGAATATTTCAAGAAGTATTCTGATAGACCTTTGTTAAGAATGTTTACTAAGATGTGTCTCAAGAGTCACTTTAATAAAAGAACTCCTTTATTTTGTCTTCCTAGTAACAATAATTTTGCAAATAATTTATGAAATAGAAAACAAAGTTAGTTAATTTTTTTAATATATCAATTACTACCCTCTCCCTCTAACCAAAATGAGACATTGTCCTCAATATCCTAAGGTAGAAAGATAGAGTATAGAAAATATCACTTAAAACACTAACAAACCTTAAACATACTTAAATAAATATAAGAAATAACAAAACAAAATAATATGTTATTTATAATACCAAAAGACACAAATTTTTAAAAACTAAAGCTTAAATCATAGTTATGATTATGACTTATATCTTCCCTTGGTTTTCCATCCAATAATGGCTTAAACGCCCTCTATGGGTCAAGGTTACGCTTTCCATCCAGTTTTCTTAAAAACTAGCAAATATGATATTTTATAGTTAGATTTCCAAAACTACATCGAGCATGTTCTAGGGCTATAAGTCATGAATTGCATGATGCATATCTCCACTATGATGAGACTTAAGAGTCAATAGAAGATTATCTAAATGCTCTCTATGCTTTGAAATAAATCCCACCTTTTGATAATTTTCACAGGTTTTGCAAAATATATGTGAGTCCTTGAACATGATGAATCAGTAAAATCCATTATGTAAGATTTTTGCAGTCCTTCTTTTTTATGAGAAATGATAGTCATATACCTTAAAGTGATAAAATTTAATGACACTACTTACCTTATTGTTGGGAATGCATCTTTAAAATATTTGATCAGGATAATATTTGAATAAGTAAGGGGCATCCCGATAAAAGTTTTGCACATCGCTTAAAAACTTTCTTTTGTCTTGATTATCCAAATGAGCTAGCAAAAATCCTTAAGTAAGAAAATTGATATTTTTAGCAAACCAAAGCATTGAATGAAGACAAAGTAAAGATTCATCAGGAAATCGACTGGTGTGATGTCGGATGTCGAATCTATTGTCACCCTTGACAAAAGATCCACATCAATATTTTCGATGCCTTTCTTATCTTTAATTTCTTCATGAGAACAAGTCATTTGTGATTCTTCAGATTCATTAAACTTAGTTTTACTCAAGGTGGATTCAAATTGATCCTAAACTACTTCTTTAATAAAATCTACTTTTTATAAATCATTATCATCTCCAGATTGCTTGTAAATGTTGAAAATATTCATCTCTAATGTCATATTTTCAAATGATAGTTTCATCAATTCATTCCTACAATTAATCAATGTATTAAAAGTTGCAAGAAATGGACGTCTTAAAATAACAGGAAATGAATTACATGTTTCAACAGGTTGTGTGTTCAAGACAATAAAATCCACAAGGTAAATGAATTTATCACTTGTACTAACACATCTTTAACTATTTCTTTAGGCCCTTTTATAAATCTATTGGCAAGTAAAAAAGTTATAGAAGTCGATTTCAATTCATCTAGATTAAAACTTTAAAAAAATCGAATATAGAAGTAAATTCACACTAGCTTCATGATCAAGTAAAGCTCTTTTAATTTTATGTTCTCTAATAAAGCAAGAAATTATAGGACAATCAGGGTCTTTATATTTCAAAGCATTATTGTTTTGAAGAATGACACTTACTTGTTCGGCTAAAAAGGCTTTCTTTTTCACATTCAGTTTTCTCTTCATAGTGCATAAATCTTTCAAAAATTTAGCATAAAAAGGTACCTGTTTAATAGCATCCAACAAAGATATATTGATCCTTACCTGTTTGAAAGTTTCAAAAATTTCAAAGTTGTAACTAACTTTTCTTTATTTGATCATGGCATGAGAAAATAGGAGTGTTTGCGAGAAATCAGTCTTTTCTTTACAATGTTCAGATTTAACCCCTTCCTTATCCTTAAAGATTAACTCATCATCTTTCTAATAAGGTTCAAGAGTGGGTTTTTCAATAACCTTATCTCTGCGAAGAGTGATGACTGATTTGACTTGATCCATATGTTGGCTTCTGGAACAAATTGCATTTGTATTGTACTACCCCTTGAGATTTTGTAGTGGTAGAGATGAAAACTTACATCTCTCTTAAAAATTGAGAGCAAATGTGAATTTTGCAAGAATATCTTTAAAATCTGTCATGCTTTGAGCAAGTTCAGTGTTGATTGTCTCTTACTTTTCAATGAATGCATGCAATATTTTCTCAAGATTTGTCTTAGAAAGGGGAGCATAAGTAGCTGCATATCCATGAGAATTGTGAAAATTATGGTGTGCTTGAAACAGTGATTGTGAAGTCTGTGTATTATTGTTATCACACATCTAATTGAAATTTAGGTGATTTTTCTAAGTAGGGTTGTATGTTTGTGAGTATGGGTTATAATTGGGCCTTTGAAAATTGTTTAAAGCATGGGCTTGTTCATGGAGACATTCCTTAAAAGAAAGCAAAGTTGGACAGTTATTAGTTGCGTGTTCATTAGTTTCACAGATTTGATACACAATATCTTGAACAATTTTAATTGACCACTCTTTTTTAATTCTAGTACCTCCACTTTTCTAACTAAAGATGCAAACTTGGCTTGGAGGTTATTATCTTCTCTAAAGTTGTACATACCTCCACTAAAAGTATGAGGTTAAGTTTTACTCGGTGCCTTATAAATACCTACGGTATTCACTCTTTAATACTTTGCTTGTTAAATGACTAATCTAGATTTATATTATATAACACTTGGTACAACAAATGCTTGGCACTTTCATAGCACAAACTGTATGGTATAACCGACACTTGTGCTATAAAAGGAACTTGATTTATTTTTAACATAACTTATAATCATGAATACCTGATAACATTTACAAGTATTAGCATTATTCAAATAAGATATCTAATGTACTCATATTAGCAATTTATAATCTGATTGAAACCTCTTTTATGTGTGGTTTCCATTTGAGTAATAAGAGTTTATACTATACTTGTTTGAAATACTATTAGTGGATCCTCTAATCTTGACATTTGTTATTATCATTATTTAATCCTTATGTTGATCTTCCATCTCAAAGTTCTCATTAACTTCTTTTTCTTCTTGTTCTTCTTCTATTACTACTACTACTACTACTACTACTACTACTATTATTATTACAACTACTACTACTACCACTACTATTATTATTATTCTTGTTGATGTTGTTGTTATTGTCTTGTTGTTATTTATAATTTATATAATTAACCTCTTTGTAGTTTGACCCCGGTCTTGTCTGGTTATTTATTACTTCGACACTCCTAAACTTGGGAGAAGATATCAATCTTTTGGTCGTGTCATTTCTCTTGGTTTTTGAGTGAATGTAGTGATTTGTCTTTTGAAAGAATTTGTTCTGTGAGATGGAAAAAACTTCTTTAAAAATTATTGTTGTATTTCATCCCAAGACAAATGGATCCTGGTCTCAAATTTTGTAGTCATGTTTTAGCTTTATCTTTTAAGAAAAAGGAAAAAAGCTTTAATCTAATGACGTTTATACTACAATTTAAATTATTATAGGTGTTACAGACCTCCTTAAATTCTCTTAAATGCAAGTATGGATTTTCTAAATCTAAGCCATGAAAAGAAGGTAAAAGTTGAATAATGTCTAGCTTAAAATTAAAATGAGATACATCAAAAGGGAAAACTATACATGAGGGTGCACTTGTTCTTATAGGATTCATGAGGTTTCTAAGTGTTCTGACATGGTTATTCTCATTATTCTTATTATGAAGCAACTGATTATCTTTTTCAGTCATATTTTCTGAAAATGATGGGATATCTTACAAAGTCTACCACTTAATGTATGTGACTAAACCCTTATGCACGTGTAAGAAGACAATAAAAGGATCAAGAAAACAAAAAAAAAGAAAAAAAAAGTTAGATACAAGAAAAGTAAAAATAAAATAAAATAAATATTATAATTTATACAAGAATTTATCACCTCGGTAGTGGCGCTAAAAACATGACACGACCAAAAGATTGATGTCTTCTCCCAAGTATAGGAGTGTCGAAATAATAAATAACCCGACAAGACCAGAGTCGAATGATAGGGAAGTTAACTATATAATAATAATAATAATAATAATAATAATAATAATAATAATAATAATAATAATGACGACGACGACGACAACAACAACAATAATAGTAAGTTAAAGAGGACCTTGAGATGTAAGATTATTGTGAAAATTAAATAATGATAAAAATAATTGTCAAGGTTAGAGGATCCACTAATCATATTTCAAATAAGTATAGTATAAACTCTTTTTATTACTCAACTGGAAACCACACACAAAGAATGTTTCGATCGGATTATAAATTGTTAACATGATTACATTAATTATCTTATTCGAATAAAGTTAATACTAATACTTGTAAATGTTATCATGTATTCATAATTATAACTTATGTTACTAACAAATCAAGTTCCTTTCATAGCATAGGTGTCGGTTATACCATACCATTGGGCTATGAAAGTGTCAAATATTTGTTGTACTAAGGGTTATACAATATAAATATAGATTAAGTATTTAACAAGCAAAGTATTAAGAGTGAATAAGATAACAAATACAAAAGATGTTAGTATCAAACATTAAAGTCCATGTTGAGTTTACACTATACTTATTCTTACATTATTAGTATAACCTTTTCACCTTGACATAATAAAGTTAGCTAAGCATAATGAAGAAGAGAAACATAAATAAACAAGAAGAGAACATAATTATATCAGTATAGTAAAGGAAATGAAAGGCATAAGCAAGAGACTAATGAAAGCAAACTTAATCATTATAAAAATATAAAGAAAAAGAGCAAGAAAATCATCTTGATATTAAAACCAAGATGCCTCAATGCATGGAAAATGCCTCTTTTATAAGCCAAAATTGAAAACTATTGATTTGTTGACTAATTGCTAAGTGGGTGGCCACATCATAAGTGACAGTTATTATATTCTTGTCTGAATAAAATATCATTATTAACATCAAAATTTGAACAGACTTTATTCATGAAAGTTCTAGGAAATTGTCTTAGCATTTCAAAAAAAATTTGAGATTATTTGGACTTCTAGAACTCAAGATATGGGCTGAACATTTAACAATGTTTGGGCTACAAGACAGATTCAGACTTCTTTGTTATTGCTAAGATTTGGACCTCCAAACAGCAGAATTGAGTCTTGCATTCCCATGAATGTTTTATGCCTATGTCTTAGCTATCTATCCATATAAACTAAATTGAAATCCAAGAACTACAGCTCCAGATATGATCCAATGACTTAATAGTGTTCTAATTTGGACTAAACCAACATTTTTTTTCTAAGCTTCACCTTCTCTTTGTCTTCTCAATTTCAGTAGTTGAATTCATTAATCAATCATTTGATTTATGTGATAGGCCTATATTTAAGATGAACATTTACCATAAATTAAAGGTATCTTATATTTAAGATGCATTCCTGACAATGCGGTAAGTATTGTCATTAAACTTTGTCATTCTAAAGCATGTGACAGTCATTTATCGCTAAAAAAGACAGCTGCAAAAATTTTTCAAAATGAATTTTATTGGATCATCATGTTCAAGGACACCCATGCATTTTGTAAAACTTGTCAAAATTGTCAAAAAGTTGATACTAGTCAAAAAGTTTTGTTTTATAATTCTCAACTACATTTATTCCCTAGAAAGCTAAGATCAATATGAAGTAGTCTATTTATTGAGAAACATGTGTATCCTTATGGGGCCTTTGATATTGAGAATCCAAAGAATGACAATGTTTTTAAGATAAATGGATATCTTTTAAAAGCTTACTTTGATAATTTTCCTTATGAAAATGAATCCAATGGTTTGAATGATCCTATAAATAAAGGTTCATTATTTTATTTTTCTTACATTGTTTTTGTGTTTTTTTTTGTGACTTTTGGTTTGCTAGTCTCTCTCACCCCGGTTAACTAGTGGATAACTTTACTCCGTAACTCTTAAGTCAGTTCTTTCAGTTTCCCATGATAATTGATATCTGTGTATATATTTGTTCAATTCCTTGTTCCTTCTCTTCTCTTTGCATCTTTTTTCTACTTCTCATCTTAAAAAATATACACCACTCTTAAAAAATTAAAAAAGTATTTTCCTGCTTTGCCTTAAAATGCAATTACAAAAATTTACCGAGCTAGATGTGCAAGATTGAGGTTGTTAATGAAACATAGAATTCCTGAAGAGATTCGCTGGCTAATTGAAGCAAAGGTTTAATTATCAGGTGAGTCTTCTAATTCTTTCATTTCACACATGCTTAGAATAAGTAAAAACACTTTTGCAAAGAAATGTCATGCAAAACGACTGAAAGTTTGCTATCGATGTGCTAGTTGAACTTGCAATGCACAATGTCGTTCTTTATGAATGGTATCTATAAGCCATGAAGATAAAATGCTATTCATTAAGGATGGGATGAGTAAGGGGTCTTTAGATAATCTTCTATTGACTCTTGAGACGCATCCTAGTGGAGATATACATCATGCAATTTATGATTTATAGTCATTATTTCATAAAGAACATGCTCGATATAATATTGGGAATCTGACTAAAAAAGACAATGTTTGCTAGTTTTTAAGAAAATTGGATGGGTAGCCTATCCCCGACCCATAGAGGGTGTTTAAGTTGTTCCTGGATGTAAAACCAAAGGAAGATATGAGTAACAATCACAACTGTGATTTGAGTCTTAGTTTGTCAAAACTTGTGTTTTTGGTTTTATTAATAGCATAATATTTGTGTTTTATTGTTTCTTGTATTTGTTTAAGTGTGTTTCAGGTTTGTTAGTGTTCGGTGTTTCAAGTGATGTCTTCTATACTCTATCTTTCTACTTTAAAACATTGAGTACAATGTCTCTTTTTGGTTGGGAGGAGACGGTAGTAGTTGAAAAAAAAAATTAACTAACTATATTTTTTGTTTCATGAAGCATGTACAAAATTATTGTTACTAGAATGGTAGAGTAAATGACCTCTTTTGTCAATGTGACTCTTGAGACGTATCTTAGTAACCATTCTGAACAAGGTCTATTATAATACTTCTTGAAATATTGAGGTTTAAAAACTCTCGCATTATTATCACTTAATTCTGCTTATATACTCATTTAACATATATTCTTAAACCTTAATTTTCACACACACACTTTAACATATGATTGTGGGTTGCAAATTGGATTATTATATTATTTATGTTCTATTGTTAAAGGTAACAATTAAGGGAAAGGGATAGTATATATTTAAAAAAAAACAAAAAAAAAGAGCAGAAAAATAATGATAATAAAAATATAGATAAGTTTGGTTTCATAGCCTCCCTAACCTAAGCAATTAAGCCCGAAGGGGTGTTTCAACACCTAATACCCTAAAGTTAACTGACTTGAGAACTATTGGCCCAACACTTATTACATGGGTTGAGGAAAAAAATATAAGGAAATCAAACATTGCACTATCTATGTATCAGTATCGGCAACTCGAGTTACTAAGCTCGTAGGGGTGTCTCAACACCTAATGCCCTAAGACCAACTAGTTTGGGAGTCATTAGCCGAAAGCTCGTTACATGGGTTAAAGATGCATTGTGTTTTAAGTTATATGTATGTATAAATATACAAAACTATAATTTCTATAAAAGAACCTATTCCTAATTCCTTCATCCTCTTACCTGAAATCTCATCGAAAATAGGGAGATAAGTTTATCCAGATTCGTCACCCCTTTCATCAACATATAACTGTTATAAACAATATTTTCTAGGTAAATCATCATAGTTTCATGTCCCCAGTCACATACAACACATCAATTAACTTAATTTTAACATTTATTACATTTTTCACAATTCAAGTCTAAGAACCCTAATCTCTAATTTAATATCAAGGCATCAATTCATAATTGAATTTGAAACAATTTATATGACCATAATTAGAACATCTTACTCGGTAAGAATCAAGATTTTGATCTTCAACAAGTTGAAGATTTTTTACTTCGCCTTTTTTCTACGGATAGTCGGCACTCCCCTCCTTTTGTTCAATTTTTCTTGTTAATTCCTTGCTTCCAAGTGTTTATTCTACCTATAAACTCTTAATATTATATCGGTTCTTGAAATTTAGTGTTACTCTCTTGATTTGTAAGAATGGATACAAAAACTCTTTCTTTTCTTTCCTTATGGTTGCTGTAGAATTTTTGTGAGGAAAGGAGTATTTATACTTTATATTTTTTCTTATTTGCACTTAGGCCCCATTTCCTTTAAGTGTATTATTTTCTTCAATTAAATCTTACCCTTGATATTATCAGGTTTATTTATAATGTCTCAAATTATTTCGCTTGAAAATTTATATTAAAAAAAATTGAATTCCTATTTTTATTTAACCATATGCATGAACTTCTTCACTTTTATTTCTCATGTAATTAGTTTGCAATATAATCAACGTTTATTTTTTTCTGAGGTTTACATTCTCCCCTCCTAATAGAAATTTTATCCTCTAAATTCAAATTGCATCCCTATGTTGAAGAATAAATGTGGAAACTTCTACTAAATCTCGAATTCTTTTTCCCATTTTTCTTCTTTTATTCGAGAGTTTATCCACAATACTCTCACTAGGGGAACTCTCTTATTCCTCAACACCTTCTCATCTTAATCCAAGATCTTGACGGGTTTAGCTTTCACGGTTAGATCTCCTTTAATCTTTATAAGAACTTGTGGCAATACCCGTGAGGGGTCTATCTTAGCCTTCTGCAATAATGACACATGGAATACATTGCGAATCTTATCCAAATATGCAAGCAACTCTAATCAATAAGCAACTCGTTTGATTCTTTCTTTAATCTCGAAAGGGTTAATATATCTCAGAACTAATTTTCCTTTTACTCCAAATCGAATGATGCCTTTCCAAGGCACCACCTTAAAAAATACCTTATCCCCCACTTGGAATTCCAAAAGCCTTCTTCGACTATCTGTGTAATTTTTTTATCTATCCTAGGTTTCGTTTATCCTCTTTTTGATCACCCTTACCTTGTCAATTGTCAGTTGCACCATTTCAGGTCCCAAAAGCTTCATTTCTCATACTTCATCTTAATAAATTGGGGTATGACATTTCCTCCCATATAATGCTTTATATGGAGCTATACCAATAGTAGCTTGATGACTATTGTTATAATTAAACTCTACTAATGGTAAGAGATCCTCCCAGTTCCCTCCAAAACTCCAGCACACAGGACCTTAGAAGATCCTTAAAAGTTTGAATGGTCCTTTCTGATTGACAATCTATCTAAGGGTAAAAAGTCATGTATAGATTCAACTTTGTCCTCAATGTTCATTGTAAGCTAGGCTATAATCTCGATGTGAACCTTGGATCTCGATCTGATATAATTGACACTGACACCCCCATAAAGTTTGATTACTTTATTTATATATAATTTTGCAAACTTATCTATGGAATTAATCATCTTTATATGTAAGAACAAAACAGACTTTGTCAGTCGATCCACCATTACCATATGGCATCATTACCTTTCTTTCCCTTGGGTAATCCCATCATAAAATCCATAAAAATATCCTCTTATTTCCATTCTAAAATTGACAATGACTGTAATTCCACTGTAGGTCTCTAGTGTTCTATCTTTACTTGTTGACAAATCCCACATTTCCATAAAAAGTTTGCTATTTCCCTCTTCATATTTGGCCACTAGTGGTATTATTTTAAATCCATATATGTCTTTATTGTAAACCCACAAATAAACATAGGATTGTAGAAAAAGGAAAAAAAAGAAATACCTTGATAGTCGTGGAGACTCAATATGAAAAGAAATAAATAAATAGTAGAAATAATAACAAATGCTATGTGTAAGGGAGAGAATGATCTCCGTAAATAAATTTAAAGGTATGGTGGAAGTTGAAATGAGGGTTACAAATTTTGGAGTAAAATTTGTAATGTTAGCCAAAACAAATAAGAGTCTCAATGGATAAAAGGATTATTTTTTGATAAATCAATGATGGACATGGTAATACTGAATTTATTGAGTATAAATTAAGGGGAAATGTTATAATCTAAGAAAATAAATTAATGCATGAAATTCAGATGTTAGCTTAAAAGACACTAGTTGTTTAGTTTTACAGTATCAATGATATATCTCAATCTAGCTACTGGATCGGACTGAAATTTTATAAGAAATCTCCAGACTAATTGGTTTATTTTAGGTTAAAATGTCATGCTAATCGGAGTTTGGTAAGCTTTACGAGTAAAAGTAGAAAATTGAAGAAGAAAATGACACAAGGGGTAATAATAAGGGCATTTTAGTAATTTTATAAAAAAATACTCCCTTCTTCTCCTTTAAAGACAACCCACGTCCTCTGTAAAAGTAGAAAACATGAAGAAGACCATTTTTCTTCCATTTTCTTCATATCTTCTCCATTTCTTTAAGCTAAATAAAAAAGGAGTGTTCTTGAAAGAATTATATCAAAGAAAAGAAATCAAGTGACTATACTTAGAAAGTTATAAAGCTTGGAAAAAAAACAAAGAGTAGAAGTTGGAACTTGAAAAAGGAGGACATGATTTTTATAGATTTTTGCAAGAACTCATTGAATTAAGTTAAAGTAACAAAGAAAAATAGTAGGAATAATTTGATTCGAAACTATGGGTTTTGGGATAGCAACAGGCCAGGAACTTTGGCAGCTATATCTTAGCTTTTCACCGTTGAATTAGATTGATGTTTTGATATGTTATTACGCTCAATATCACTTGTATTAAAACTGAGGGGATTGTCAATAGCAAGCTTCATTTGAGTGTTGTCATCGGAGGAACATTTCTAAAAAATCACCCTTCAAGACAGCCTTGTTTGTCGGCAGTTATATCATATTTTCACCTTTTGATTAGTCTGGATTTTGGATATGTTGTTCATCCAGATTTTATATAAATTCAGAATGGTTAGAATCAGAAACAAACACTTCTACCATAAATTTTACTTCTCGAACAATAGGTCTCTAATTTTCAAAAGAAGCATTCAAAGGAGCACATGACTTTTTAAAAACATGTTTACCAGGAGTTTAAGGTGAGGGTCACCCCCTGCTTCTTTTTTAAACTATTTAAATTCTTGCAATGCTAGTATGTGATAGACATTATACTTATTTTGTACTACTGTGTATCATGAGAAATATTGCTATATGAAAATTGCCTATGGGTAGTTGATTAGTACTTAAAAGTGCATTTTTATCAAGGTTTTATATCATCATTTTGCACTTGAAGTATCAATAACTCCTTAACTAAAGCATGTTTTATAATAATATATCTAATAATATAAGATACCTTTAATTTGTGGTAAATGTTCATTTTAAATGCAGGCCTATCATATAAATGAAAGGATTGATTGATGAATTTAAGAATTGAAATTGAAAGGACAAAGAGATGGCTAAACTCCGAAAAGAGATGTCGGTGCAGTCCATACCGGAATACTATTCGGTAATTGGGTCATATCTGGAGTTATAGATCTCAGATTTAGGTCTATTTTATATGGATGGAAAGGTAAGACATAGGCCTACAACTTTCATATGGAGCCCAAGATCTAAAAACGCCATTCAAGTCCAAATTGTAGCAACAACAAAGAAGACCGAATCTGTCTTCCAGCCCGAGCACTGTTCAGTATTTTGGCCATATCTGGAGTTCTAGAAGTCCAAATGAGCTGAATGTTTTACACAAGAAAGCTGAGACACTTTCCTACAACTTTCATGTTGCAACTGGCTCCAATTTTGATGTTATCAATGACGTTTTGGGCAGACAAGAGAAGATAAGGATTGTCACCAAGTCAAGAGTTGGCCACCCACTCATCAATTAGTCATCAAATCAATAGTTCCCAATTTTGGCCTATAAAAGGAGGCATTTGCCATGCATTTAGGCATCTTGGTGTTCAGATCAAGATCATGCTCTTCCTTTCTCTCTTTGTATTTTTTGTAATGTTTATGCTTTGCTTTCATTAATATCAAGTTTATGTCTTTCATTTTCTTAGTTAACTTTTATCTTATTTATGTTCTTATTTTTTTTCTTTCTTTTATTATGTTTAGCTAAGTTTATTATGTCAAGGTGAAAAGGTTACACTAATGGTGTAAGAATAAGTATAGTGTAAACTTAATATGAACTTTAATGTTTGATACTAACATGTTTTGTATTTGTTATCTTGTCCACTCTTTAATACTTTGCTTGTTAGATGACTAATCTTGATTTATGTTGTATAACACTTGGTACAACAAATGTTTGGCACTTTCATAGCCCATACTGTATGGTATAACCGACACCTGAGCTATGAAAGGAACTTGATTTGTTGTTAACATAAGTTATAATCATGAATGCTTGACGAGATTTACAAGTATTTGCATTAATTGAATAAGATGACTAATGTAATCATGTTAACAATCTATAATCTGATTGGAACCTCCATTGTGTGTGGTTTCCAATTGACTAATAAGAGTTTATACTATACTTGTTTGACATACCATTAGTGGATCCTCTAACCTTGACATTTATTGTTATCGTTGTTAAATCTTTACGTTAATATTCCATCTTAAAGTTCTCATCTTCTTCTTCTTCTTCTTTTTTTTTTATTATTATTATTAGTATTACAATGCAAATGCAAGTAGTTCCGGAAGCCAACACATGGATCAAGTCAAATCAGTCACTACTCTACGCAGTGGTAAGGTTATTGAAAAACCCTCTCTTGAACCTTATGAGAAAGATGATGAGTCAATCTCTGAGGGTAAGGAAGGGGTTGAATCTGAAAATTGCAAAGAAAAGACTGATTCTCCGTCAGCACTTCCATTTCCTCAAGCCATGACCAAACAAAGAAAAGTCAATCACAACTCTGAAAATTTTGAAACTTTCAAATAAGTAAGAATCAATATACCTTTGCTGGATACTATTAAACTGGTTCCTTCCTATACTAAATTTTTAAAAGATCTATGCACTGTGAAGAGGAAACTGAATGTGAAAAAGAAAGCCTTTTTAGCTAAACAAGTGCTATTCTTCAGAACAATAATGCTTTGAAATATAAAGACCCTAGTTGTCCTACAATTTCTTGCTTTATTGGAGAACATAAAATTGAAAGAGCTTTACTTAATCTTGGTGCTAGTGTGAATTTACTTCCATATTCAGTTTTTTAGAGTCTCAATCTGGGTGAATTAAAACCAACTTCTATATCTCTTTTACTTGTCGATAGATCTATAAAAGTGCCTAGAGGAATAATTGAAGATGTGTTAGTACAAGTCGATAAATTCATTTATCTTGTGGATTTTGTTGCCTTGGACATACAACCTGTTGAAGCATGTAATTCATTTCCTGTTATTTTAGGACGTCCATTTCTTGCAACTTCTAACGCATTGATTAATTATAGGAATGCATTGATGAAGCTATCATTTGGAAACATGACGTTGAAGATGAATATTTTCAACATTTGCAAGCAACCTGGAGATGATAATGATTTACAAGAAGTAGATCATATTGACGAATTAGTTTATGATCAACTTGAATCTACTTTAAGTAAAAATGAGTTGGAGGAATCTGAAGATTTGCAAATGATTTATTCTAAGGAAGAAATCACTGATGAAAAACACACCGAAAATGTTGATGCGGATATTTTGTCAAAAGTGACAACAAATTTGGCATCTCACATCACACCAATCGATGATTACTTTCCTAATGAATCCTTACTTTCTCTTAGTTCAATGCCTTGGTATGATAAAAATATCAATTTTCTTGCTTTAGGAGATTTGCCAGCTGATTGGAGTACCCAAGACAAAGAAAAGTTTTTGAACGAAGTGAAGAATTTTTATTGTGATGACCCTAACTTATTCAAATATTGTCCTGATCAAATATTTCAAAGATTCATTCCCGACAATGAGGTAAGTAGTGTCATTAAACTTTGTCATTCTGAAGCATGTGGGAGTTATTTTTCTTCGAAAAAGACAGTTGTAAAAATCTTTCAAAATGGATTTTATTGGCCCACCATGTTAAAGGACACGCATGCATTCTGCAAAACTTGTGAAAATTGTCAAAAAGTTGATACTGATCAAAAAGTTTTGTTTTATAATTCTCAACTTTATGCATTCCCTAGAGAGCTAAGACCAAGATGGAGCAATCCTTATGGGGCCTATGATATTGAGAATTCAATAAATGACAATGTTTTCAAAGTAAATGGACATCGTCTGAAAGTTTACTTTGACAATTTTTCAGTTGAACATGACTCTATTGAATTGGGTGATCATGTATATAAAGATTGATTTTTTTTTTATGTTTCTTTTTGAGTGATTTTTGCTAGTTTCTCTCACCCCGGTCAAATGGCGGATAACGGTACTCCGTGACTTAAGTCGGTTCTTTCAGTTTCCCATAATTACTGATATTTGTGTATATATTTGTGCAATTCTTTGAATCTCTCTTCCAATTCTCATTTGAAAATGGACACTAATCTTGAAAAATTGAAAAAGTATTTTCCCGCTCTGCCTCAGAATGCGATTACAAAAATTTACCGTGCTAGATGTGCAAGATTGAGATTGTTAATGAATCATGGAATTCCTGAAGATATTCGCTGGTTGATTGAAGCAAAGGTCGGATTATCAGGTGAGTCCTCTAACTCCTTCATTTCACACATGCCTAGAACAGGTAAAAGCACTTTTGCAAAGAAACGTCGTGCAAAACGACTAAAAGTCTGTCATCGATGTGCTAGATGAACTTGTAATACACAATGTCATTCTTTAGGAGTGGTATGATGTAACCATATTATTCGATAGTTTCACCCACTTTTACCTAATGTTTTGTCCATGTTTTATATGTAAAATGCCTTGATATTCTTTGTTTTATGTTTTGAAGGCACTTTTGGATGAAAAATGCAAAAAGGAGTAAATTGGAGATAATTGGCAGATTTGACGTTCAGTCGATGTTTTGTGCAGAGTGTGAGTTCTAGAGATCAAAATGAAGTGATTCCAGTGGCTCTAAAAAGCTAACATCCATACCTTTCTGGAAATGTAATGCAAGAAAAATACAAAGAGGAAGATCATGGAAATCACATCCTTCAAAGTCAAATCTCGTATTCTGCCACTGTTGACCTTTGTCCATTCAAAATTCCATATCTGGAGCTATAGAAGTCCAATTGATGCAAACTCAATTTTGTTGGATTCATGACTCAAAGGTCTAGAAACGCTCCAATTTGCAGCCAAAAACGATGTCAGATGAGGGCGATATGATTTTTCAAAGATGACAACTGAATTCTGCCAGCAATCAGGTTTCGTGAAGAAATGAGTCCAAATTATGTTTCGAAGCTTCTAAACTATCATCCAAGTTATAATTTCAGCAATTTAGCCCCTCTAGTAAATCAATCTAGAAGGTAAAGAAAAGTAGCCACCAACCTCAATCCACCAACCTCAAATCACCAACCACAAACCAGCTGCAAGTTGGAATGCTGCCATTGTCAAAGAAGGAGGCTACAATGGTGGGTTGTTTGTGGTGACTACTAATGTCAAAGTTTGGCAAGTTTGGCAGCCACCATTGTTGATAAAGAAGCAAGAGGAGCTGCCATTGAAGCCTATATATAGACATCAAGAGAGCCAAGAAAGGGGAGGAGGGAGTGCAATAGAATCAAAGAAAGGTGGTAGCAACTAGAAGTGAAGAAACACAAACTCTCCTCTCTACATACTAGAAATAATGCTTTCTTTTATCTTTAGGAGTAGTTGTTCAATAGATATGCAAGGCTAAGCTCTTTTCTTGGTTGCAAGGACGCAGAAACTTTCAGATTTCAAGAACTGTGAGATTTATTCTTCATTTATTTTCAGTTTGTATTATGAATGAGTATGATTGTTTTCCTATGCATGTTTTCTATGATTGTTGTTGATAATTGCTAGAGCGGACTCTAAGTTATTATTGTGAACAATCTATTGCTAAGTTTGGTATCAAAACCGGAGTTAGGGTATATAAACTTGTGAAGCAACTAAGCTTGATAATTGTGGCAGAACTACGTTATTAAACTTAGGGAAAACATTCGATCAAAGCAACACAAGTAGACAACTTGGTTGTTAAGATTAATGAATTTATCTAGATCTTAAGGCTGCCATTAGATTAAATCATTAGTGCGGACACTGTGATTATTTGTTGGTTAGGGCTAGTTATACGGCGGATCCGTTAATTAACCAAAGTTAAGAAAAGATAAAAATTCAGAATATAAACTGGAGTTTCGTTTCAAGGATCGGTTCTGATTTCTGTAGGTGGATGTGTGCTTGTGACCAAGGTTTGTTTTCTTGATAAATTTCAGTTTTAATTGATTGTGTTCACTAGTTTAATTTCTTCCATAGTTTAGATTATCACAAATCAAAACCCCCCAATTGCATAACGTATAGCATAAAAATCTAAACTAAATCTTCCTCGTGGGATCGATCCCTTGCTTGCTCTATACTATCTTGTGTGATTTAAGTGTAAGGGTAATTAATTTGTGCGACCGCGACATCGCAACATGGTATCTATAAACCGTGAAGATAAAATACAATTCATTAAGGATGGCCTGGGTAAGGAGTCTTTAGATAATCTTCTATTGACTCTTGAGACGCATCCTAGTGGAGATGTGCATCGTGCAATTCATGTGAAGAACATGATCGACTTAGTCTTGGGAATCTGACTAAAAAAGACCCTGTTTGCCAGTTTTTAAGAAAACTGGATGGGAAGCCTATCCCCGACCCATAGAGGGCGTTTAAGCCGTTCTTGGACGTAAAACCAAGGGAAGATATGAGCCACAATTACAACTACCTGTACATACTCATGCTTTTTCAAAAGTAAATAAATAAATTAATAAAGAGAGAGAAAGAGAGTGTATGAGACTCTAGCTGGCCTACATATAGGTGGTATGATTGCCTTTCTAATTTCTCATCTATAAAACCCTCTCTTCCTTCCTTTCATTTATACTCAACCCATACATTATACTTATTTTGTACTACTGCGTATCATGAGAAATATTGCTATATGAAAATTGCCTATGTGTAGTATAAATATTGTTGTGTGAAAGCTACCAAGTAAGAGAAATATTATTATTGTGTGAACGTGGCTAATTACTAAGAAATGTTATTGTTGTGTGAATACTGCTAATAAGAAGGAGAAATATTATTATTATTATTATTATTATTATTATTATTATGTAAATGTTGCTAATGAGTAGGAAGTACTACTAATGTGTAAATGTTGCCAACAAGTAGGAAATAATATTGTTATGTAAATGTTACTAATGGGCAGGAAATATTATCTTGTGAGTATTGCTAATGAGAAGGAGAATATTATTATTTCGAGAACAATGCCTACCGGCAGGAAAATAATATCATGAAAATATTGCCTAAGGGTAGGAAAAATACTATCATAAAAATATTTTTTATAAGTAGAAAAATAAAAAAAATAAAAATAAAAATAAATATTATTTTTATAGGAATTATTGATAATATTAACTTCTACTAATAGCATCCAAATTATGATGACCAAGAACAATTGATGAAATTAGTTTGACTAATAATAATATCCAATTAAAAAAATTAAAAATATTAAAATGATTCACGATGATCACTGAAAATTGGTTTTAGAAAATTAATGAATTCCTATAGAATATGAGGATTAGGATATATGTTAATTATATGCATGGTTTTAAATATTTAGATCTTATTTCTTATGTTTTGTATGCTCATATAAATTAATGTTGAATAGAACCTTCTCTCACCTAAGACGCCTAATCTTCCAGGACATTACTTTTACTAAAATTATGTAATATAAGCTAATTAATGGTAGTTATAGCATAAATTCATTACATGTAGAAACTTGTAAAAATAAATGGGATTTACAATGCATGTCATATATATTATACTTGTTTTATAAAGATGATGTACTTAATTTAATTTGTATATGTATTCATTGAGAAAAACCTTTCTGCGGATAATCTTTAACATGCTTCTTGTCCATAAATATTAATCATGCAAATGTGAGTAATTAATTGTGTGTGATGGTTGATGAGATACAATAGAAAGAATAATTAGTGCGATGAATTTACGATCCAGGATGATGGATTGGGAATTGTTATGACAAGTGTTGTATGAAAAGATGGTTATGAAAGGTTAATGTATATTCGATGATTAATGTTGACACTTGGAACGTCAAAATAAAAATAAAAATAAAAAGTTGCCTAATTTTCTTAAGTACCAAATCATAGGAATTAATTATAGATACTCTCAAAATCATCGAGTGTTATATTTGTATTCCCAGGATGAGTAACAAATCAGGATTCATGAGCTTTTCTTAATACTTTATCTTTCAAAGTCTTATTCTCCAGAAAATAAATTCGCTTACCCATAGCTATTAGCCCCTTAGATAACATTTGGAATGCTTTCTCTGTATCCTAATTTACCCTCTTCTTAATCTTCTTTACTTTTCCATCCACATGTTGAGCCACCAAGACTTTGTCTCGAAACACAGATTGGATCTTTAACTAAGCTAACAGTGATCTCTCGAGCCCTATACTTAACCGTAAGCCTATCTTCTTCAATTCCATCATATTTCCTTATACTTAACCGTAAGCCTATCTTCTTCAATTCCATCATATTTCCTTGTTCTTTTATCTCCATATCATTCATTATTGTTTTTCCCCTTCCTATTTAAAGCATCGGGTATTTCATTAGCATTACCAGGATGATAATCAATCACACAATCATAATCTTTTATTAACTCTACTTATCTTATTTGTCATATGTTCAACTCTTTCTGTGACATCAAATACTTCAAACTCTTATGGTCTGTAAAAATTTAAATTGGTGATCTATACAAATTATATAGCTATACTTTTAGGGTAAACACCACCGCTGCAAGTTCTAGGTTATAAACTGGGCAATTCACCTTATACGACTTTTATTGTCTTGATGCATAAGCGATCACACATTCATGTTGCATCAACACACATCTCAGACCCTATTTTAAGGCATCACTATATACCCCCACTAGTGGCACCAATAGTTGTGTCAAACCTATTTTCAAATCCTGCTTTTATGGATCATACAGTGAGAGCTGTAACAGCAATAATGACAATGAGGGCCTCCAATACAACTCCTAGATTAGGGGGGTAGTCACTATTATACAGTGGGTGAAAGGTATAAGAGAGATGGGTTGTATGACTTACCATGGTGAAAAGGACGTTGAGGTTGCTAGATATTGGTTGAGGAAAGTAGAAAGAGTTATAAATTAGATGCAGGTGTTAGAGGAGCTACGATGGATTGCATGATGTAGCTATTGATTAAAAGTGCCCCCTCTTGGTAGGAGACCATTAGAAAGAGGAGATTGGGGGAGGTATTGAGATGGAGGGACTTTTGTGAAGAGTTTAAGGAGAGGTACTACTCTTGGGAGCATAAAAGGGAGAAAGAACACCAGAGTTTTGGATTTGAGGCAAGGAAATTTGGCAGTTCTGGAGTATGAAAGGAGATTCCAGGATTCAGCAACTTTTGCCTCCACTTACCTTCCCACAAAGCGCTGCAAGGTGGAGAGGTTTTGTGATGGACTAAGGTAAGAGAAAAGGATGATATTGATAGCCATGCAATTTTTAGTCGATTCGGGAATTGGTACGGGCTGCTCAAGGTATGAGAAGGGTAATAAGGGACGCCCCGAAGCCAGTGGTCAAGTAGAGTCAGGCAACTGGAGCTAGGAGGAGAGATTTTGGATTTTTATTTGGGAGACCTCCTCTTCTAAAAAAAAAGAATGGACAATCATCATAACAGTTTCAGAGGAGAGGTGGGAGTTTCACCCTAAGAGGTAGTGATTGATACTTAAAAGTGTATTTTTATCAAGGTTTTATATCATCATTTTGCATGTTTTATAATAATATATCTAATAATATAACTCCTTAACTAAAGCATGTTTTATAATAATATATCTAATAATATAAGATACCTTTAATTTGTGATTAATGTTCATTTTAAATGCAGGCCTATCACATAAATGAAAGGATTGATTGATGACTTTAAGAACTTAAATTGCAAGGGCAAAGAGATGACCAAAATTAGAAAAGAGATGTCGGTGCAATCCAAACCAAAATATTGTTTCGTAATTGGGTCATATCTGGATCTATAGATCTCAGATTTAGGTCTACTTTATATAAATGGAAAGATAAGACATAGGCCTACAACTTTCATATGGAGCCCAAGATCTAAAAAGGTCATTTTCAAGTCCAAATTGTTACAACAACAAAGAAGCCTGAATCTATCCTCTAGCCCGAGCACTATTCAGTAGTTTGGCCATATCTGGAGTTCTAGAAGTCAAAATAAGCTGAATGTTTTACACAAGAAAGCTGAGATAATTTCCTACAACTTTCATGTTTTCAAGTGGCTCCAATTTTGACGTTATCAATGATGTTTTGGGCAGACAAGAGAAGATAAGGATTGTCACCAAGTTAAGAGTTAGTCACCCACTCATTAATTAATCATCAAATCAATAGTTCCCAATTTTGGCCTATAAAAGGAGGAATTTGCCATGCATTTAATCATCTTGGTCTCCAGATCAAGATCATGCTTTTGCTCTCTCTCTTTGTATTTTTTGTATTGTTTATGCTTTGCTTTCATTAATATCAAGTTTATCTTATTTATGTTCTTATTTTGTTTATTTATTTTTCTTTCTTTTATTATGTTTAACTAAGTTTATTATATCAAGGTGAAAAGGTTACACTAATGGTGTAAGAATAAGTATAGTATAAACTTAATATGGACTTTAATGTTTGATACTAACATGTTTTATATTTGTTATCTTGTTCACTTTTTAATACTTTGCTTGTTAAATGACTGAAGTTGCAAGAAATGGACGTCCTAAAATAACAGGAAATGAATTACATGCTTCAACAGGTTCTGTGTCCAAGACAATAAAATCCACAGGATAAATGAATTTATCGACTTGTACTAACACATCTTCAATTATTCCTCTAGGCACTTTTACAGATCTATCGGCAAGTAAAAGAGATATAGAAGTTGGTTTTAACTCACCTAGATTGAGACTTTGAAAAACTGAATATGGAAGTAAATTCACACTAGCACCAAGATCAAGTAAGGCTCTTTCAATTTTATGCTCTCCAATAAAGCAAGAAATTGTAGGACAACCAGGGTCTTTATATTTCAAAGCATTATTGTTTTGAAGAATAGCACTTACTTGTTCGGCTAGAAAGGCTTTCTTTTTCACATTCAGTTTCCTCTTCACAGTGCATAGATCTTTCAAAAATTTAGCATAGGAAGGAACCTGTTTAATTGCATCCAGCAAAGGTATATTGATCCTTACCTGTTTGAAAATTTCATAAATTTCAGAGTTGTGATTGACTTTCCTTTGTTTGGTCATGGCTTGAGGAAATGGAAGTGCTGGTGGTGAATCAGTCGTTTCTTTGCAATTTTCAGATTCATCCCCTTCCTTACCCTCAGAGATTGATTCATCATCTTTCTCATAAGGTTCAAGAGAGGGTTTTTCAATAACCTTACCACTGCGCAGAGTAGTGACTGATTTGACTTGATCCATGTGTTGGCTTCCGGAACTACTTGCATTTGCATTGTATTGCCCTTTGGGATTTTGTTGTGTTTGAGATGGAAACTTACCTTTCTCTTGGAAACTGAGAGCAGATGTTAATTTAGCAAGAGTATCTTTAAAATCTGTCATGTTTTGAGCAAGTTGAGTATTGATTGTCTCTTGCTTTTCAATGAATGCATGCAATGTTTCCTCAAGATTTCTTCTAGGAGGTGGAGCATAAGGAGGTGCATATCCATGAGAATTTTGGAAATTATGGTGTGCTTGAAACGGTGATTGTGAAGTTTGTGCATTGTTGTTCTCACTCTTCCAATTGAAATTTGGGTGATTTCTCCAACCAGGGTTGTATGTTTGTGAGTATGGGTTGTGGTTGGGCCTTTGGAAACTGTTTAAAGCATGGGCTTGTTCATGGAGACATTCTTTAAAAGAAGGCAAGGTTGGACAATCGTTGGTTGAGTGTTCATTTGTTTCACAGATTTGACACACAATGTTTTCAACGGATTTTAATTGACCACTCTTTTTCAATTCTAGTGCCTCGACTTTTCTAGCTAAAGATGCAAACTTGGCTTGAAGGTCATGATCTTCCCTAAGGTTGTACATGCCTCCACTAGATGTGTGAGGTTGAGTTTTACTCGGTGCCTCATATGTACCCGCGGTGTCCCAATTTTGAGCATTTTCAGCTAACAAGTCTAAGTACTTCATTGCTTCATCAGGGTCTTTATCTTCAAAAGTTCCATTGCACATCAATTCAACCATTTGCCTATCTTTAGGTGTTAACCCTTCATAGAAATGTGAAACCAATCTCCATGTTTCAAAACCATGATGAGGGCAAGTACTAAGCAAGTCTCGATACCTATCCCAACATTTGTAAAATGTTTCTCCTGGTTTTTGAGTGAAAGTGGTGATTTGTCTCTTGAAAGAGTTTGTTCTATGAGATGGGAAAAACTTCTTTAAAAATTGTTGTTGCATTTCATCCCAAGCACGAATGGATCCTGGTCTTAAATTTTGTAGCCATGTTTTAGCTTTATCTTTTAATGAAAAAGGAAAAAGCTTTAATCTGATGGTGTTCATGCTACAATTTAAATTATTATATGTGTTGCAGACCTCCTCAAATTCCCTTAAATGCAAGTATGGATTTTCCAATTCTAAGCCATGAAAAGAAGGTAAAAGTTGAATAATGCCTGGTTTAAAATTAAAATGAGATGCATCGGGAGGAAAAACTATGCATGATGGTGCACTTGTTCTTGTGGGATTCATGTGGTCTCTAAGTGTTCTAGCACGGTTATTCTCATTATTTTCATTATGAAGTGATTGATTATCTTCTTCGGCCATATTTTCTGAAAATGATGAGGATACCCTACAAAGTCTACCACTTGATGTACGTGACCACACTCTCATGCACGTGTAGGAATAAAATAAAAGAAAACAGAAAACAAAAGAAGAAGAAACAAGAGAAAAGAAACAAAGTTATATACAAGAAAAGTGAAAAGAGAAAATAAAATAAATACTATAATTTATACAAGAACTTACCTCCCCGGCAACGGCGCCAAAAACTTGACACGACTAAAAGATTGATGTCTTCTCCCAAGTGCAGGAGTGTCGAAGTAATAAATAACCCGGCAAGACCGGGGTCGAACCACAGGGAGGTTATTTGTACAAATTATAAATAACAATAATACAACAACAATAACAATAACAATAACAATAACAATAACAATAACAATAACAATAACAATAACAATAACAATAACAATAACAATAACAATAACAATAACAATAACAACAACAACAATAATAATAATAATAGTGGTAGTAGTAATAATAATAATAATAATAAAGAAAGAGAAGAAGAAGAAGATGATGAGAACTTGGAGATGGAAAATTAACGTAACGATTAAACAATGATAATAACAACTGTCAAGGTTAGAGGTTCCACTAATGGTATGTCAAACAAGTATAGTATAAACTCTTATTATTCAATTGGAAACCACACATAAAGGAGGTTCCAATCAGATTATAAATTGTTAACATGATTACATTAGTCATCTTATTCGATTAATGCTAGTACTTGTAAATCTCGTCAAGCATTCATGATTATAACTTATGTTAACAACAAATCAAGTTCCTTTCATAGCTCAGGTGTCGGCTATATCATACAGCATGACTTAGCATAGTCTTGGGAGAGCATAAGTCATGAATTACACGATGCTTATCTCGACTATGATGAGACTTAAGAGTCAATAGAAGATTATCTAAAGACTCTCTGTGTTTTGAAATAAATCCCACCTTTTGACAATTTTCATAGTTTTTACGGAATGCATGTGACTCCTTGAATATGGTGGGCTAGTAAAATCCCCTTTGTAAGATTTCTACAATCCTCTTTTTTGACGAGAAATGATCCCCACATGCCTTAGAGTGACAAACTTTAATGAAATTACTTACCTCATTGTCGAGAATGCATTTTTAAAATATTTGATCAGGACAATAATTGAATAAGTAAGGGTCATCCCAACGAAAATTTTGCTTGTTGCACAAAAATTTTCTTTTGTCTTCAATACTCCAGTGAGCTGGCAAAAATCCTGAAGTAAGAAAATTGATATTTTTAGCAAACCAAGGCATTGAACTAAGAGAAAGTAGAGATTTATCAGGAAAGTAATCATCGATTGGTGTGATGTCGGGTGTCGACTCTCTTGTCACTTTTGATAAAAGATCCGCATCAACCTTTTCGATGCCTTTTTCATCCTCGATTTCTTCCTGATTGGTCATGGCATGAGAAAATAGAAGTGCTGGCGGAGAATCAGTCGTTTCTTTGCAATTTTCAGATTCAACCCCTTCCTTTCCCTTAGAAATTGACTCATCATCTTTCTCATAAGGTTCAAGAGAGGGTTTTTCAATAACCTTACCACTGCGTAGAGTAGTGACTGATTTGACTTGATCCATGTGTTGGCTTCCGGAACTACTTGCATTTGCATTGTATTGCCCCTTAGGATTTTGTTGTGGTTGAGATGGAAACTTACCTTTCTCTTGGAAACTGAGAGCAGATATGAATTTTGCAAGAGTATCTTTAAAATCTGTTATGCTTTGAGCAAGTTGAGTGTTGATTGTCTCTTGCTTTTCAATGAATGCATACAAAGTTTCCTCAAAATTTCTTGTAGGAGGTGGAGCATAAAGAGGTGCATGCCCATGATAATTTTGGAAATTATGGTGTGCTTGAAACTGGGGTTGTGAAGTTTGTGCATTGTCACTCTTCCAACTAAAATTTTGATGATTTCTCCAACCAGGATTGTATGTTTGAGAGTATGGGTTGTGGTTGGGCCTTTGGAAAGTGTTTAAAGCATGGGCTTGTTCATGGAGACATTCCTTAAAAGAAGGCAAGGTTGGACAATTATTGGTTGAGTGTTCATTTGTTTCACAGATTTGACACACAATGTTTTCAATAGATTTTAATTGACCACTCTTTTTCAATTCTAGTGCCTCGACTTTTTTAGCTAAAGATGCAAACTTGGCCTGAAGGTCATGATCTTCCCTAAGGTTGTACATACCTCCATTAGATGTATGAGGTTGA
>NW_011502892.1:13564-15289 GCF_000495115.2 Populus euphratica | reverse complement strand
GCTTTAAAAGCTCTCTGTATTCGTCTTTTGCATAAAAAACCATATAAACCTTACATGATTGCAGTGACACCATTTTATTTAATTGTACTTCATAAAACATAATTATAGGCTCCAGAATAGAAAAAAAATATATAAAAGAAAACTAGAGTTTAGATTACAGAAGCAAAATTGATAATTTAGGTGAAGAAAAATATAAAAAATTCTATATAATTTGTGCTGAAAATAAAAAAAATGAACCGAAACACTCTTTTATAACCCCATTTTATTAAAAATTTTAGGAATCAAAATTGATGGAATTCTCTCCTCCGTCAACTGTCTGTTCAAATTTAGAGAACAATCTTTTGGAAGAAAACTAATAAGATTTTATTATTCATGGACAAGCAAAAATTTAAGTTAAGTTGGGAAAAAAATATTTTTTTATTATTCAAATATTATTTTATAATAAATCTAAACTGAAGTCTAGAGCTCGAATGCCAGTCGAGCATCGCATGTAAGTGTAAACTCAAATTTTATTTTACTGAAATTCTCTTTTCTCTTAAAACTTAAATACTATTTAAAACTAATTTTAATTTTTTATTTTCCCATCATATGTACAATAAAGAAAGCTTCATCTTTTTTTTATATGAAATACAAGTTTTTAGAGAGTTATGAGTTTTTCTAAAACAATTTCTTGTTCATCCATTATTTATTTAAATTATATTAATATTTTATGTTAAGATTTATGCTGGAAATTAAATTCTAATAAAATTTTAACCCTAAAAATATTAAATCACACATTTAATTTAACCTTAATTATGCTCATTAATTATATTTTAAACAAAATTTCCAACAATCCTTCTTTATTCCTTCTTCTTCTTTTTCTTTTCTCTTTTTTCTTCCTTCTACACTCTCATAATCTATAAGAAAATAAAAAGAAAAGTATCTCCTTTCTTACCTATTCTCTTTACAATTTTTTGAAGTTTTTTTCTTAAATATTAAGGTTTATTATTTTGTTATGATATTATTTTGTATTTTTTTCATTTTTTTATTGTTATAATAATATAGTGTCTAACATTGTATTTGGTGATGATAAAAATATTTTGGTTTTATGAATTCTTTTCAGCTTTTTGCTTATTTTGGATATTATTGTTTTGCAGAAATCTCTTAGATTTGTATTTTGTGTTTTTTTTTTCATTTAATTTAATTGAAAAAATCAGTTTATTGATAATGATATGGAAAAATAAACACATGTTTCCTTAATTACATTAATTCGATTTAATTTCAAATTTTTATGTTTGAGTTTTTTTTATATATTTTTATGATAAGGAATTTAAAAGGATTTCTAATTTTATATTTTTCAAAAATCAAAATATGAAACAAAAAATATTTTACCTATGGAACATTTTTATTCTGTCATAAATGTTGTATAAAATACATCAATTAATTTTCTGTCAGGAAAACGAATGTAAAAAGTCAAAAGAATTAATTTTCTTACAAAAATTATCCAGGCCATAAGCAATCCATCCTTTTACATGTTCATCAAGGGGTGAATGACGACATAATGAACTTGAATTTTGACCTATGTAGTCTGTTGACCTCATATCAATCTTCGTACCAAGGCCAATCATGCAGAGGATCCTTCGGATTCAAGGCTTGTGAAGAGTAAAGATAACAAAATAAATATATATATATCAGAGATTTCCCAATGTAATGGCGTCCCTCCTGTCCCTACTACAAGTCATTATT
>NW_011502892.1:0-8034 GCF_000495115.2 Populus euphratica | reverse complement strand
TTTATCACCGACTTAGTACTAATACCAAAATCAAGTCTCTGTGTACTGCTTTGAGAAAAGACCTGAAATTAAGTTTGGTAGTTCAGAGGAAAAGGAGGCCGCCATCAGCACCAAAAACAACCATTTGTTGAGCTTCCTTTATAGCCTTTATGACAAAGGATTGGTGGGAAGTATCTCCTCCACTTTCTTTGTCACACCTGCCACCTTATTTATTTGAGATTATAATTTCAAATTTTTCTATTGCTACTCATCACAAACTGTTTTGTTTTCTTTCATACACATTTAAGACCTGATATGGACCATAATGTACTGACCTTAGAAACAAAATTGTGCTGATGAAACAGAGGACACGCTACTAGATTGGCCAACACGCTACAACATCATCAATGGAATAGCTCGTGGACTTCTTTATCTTCATCAAGATTCACGACTAAGAGTAATTCATAGGGACCTGAAAGCCAGCAATATTCTACTGGATTATGAATTGAACCCAAAGATTTCAGACTTTGGCCTGGCTAGAAGTTTTGGAGGAAATGAAATTGAAGCCAATACCATTAAAGTGGCTGGAACATAGTAAGTGATGTGATTTTACCTTCATTTTCTGCAAATGCAACCTTAACATTCGTTGAATACATGCAGTGGCTACATTTCCCCAGAGTATGCAATTGAAGGGCTCTACTCGGTAAAATCGGATGTCTTCAGCTTTGGTGTATTGGTGCTAGAGATAGTGAGTGGATATAAGAACAGGGGGTTCAGTCATCCAGAACACAGTCTTAACCTTCTAGGGCATGTAAGTGCAAAAACTATATTACTTGGACTCATCATTTCTCTATACTCTGAAACCTGTGTCAGGTTTCCATAGGCTTGATCATGTCTACTGATAGTACGCCTTAAATTGATAAAATAAATGATGAAGTATTGAAAAGAAAACAATTCTGAGAAGGTTAAGCATGTCGCACACACATCTATTTTTGGATTTGGATCTCAGAGTCTAGAGAACATTGTGTCAGTGGAAACATTTCTTACTTCTAGATACCAAATCTGCTATTGGTAACATGGTTTTGTTTATTAGGCTTGGAGACTATTCCGAGAAGGGAGGCCTATGGAACTGGTTAGGCAATCAATAATTGAAGCATGCAATCTATCTCAAGTGCTACGTTCAATTCACGTGGCTCTACTCTGTGTTCAAGATAATCGAGAAGATAGGCCAGACATGTCATATGTGGTTTTGATGTTGAGTAATGACAATACATTACCTCAGCCTAAACATCCAGGTTTTTTTATTGAAAGGGATCCAGCTGAAGCAAGTTCAACAAGCGAGGGCACAGCAAATTCAGCTAACAAATGCTCGATTACATTATTACAGGCAAGGTAGATCCCATTTTGCGTTGATATCTTTTGTTTCGTGTTGATGGGTTTGATTTTGCATCTTGGAAGCTGTAGTTCCAATGTTGTGTGGTGAAGGCACATTTCTCAGCCAACGCAACCAGAATCTGTTTTTCCCTGAACGGGAATTTATTTTTGCACTACTATTATTTGTTTCAGCCTTGTGTTAAAAGAAGTCATGGTTTTTCTGTCGGTGTTTATATATATATTGAAAAAGGCCATTACTAACCAAAGTTGCACCATACTATTGTGAAGAAAAGAGCACAAGCTTAACATTGATGGAGCTTAAAATTAATGAGTTTGAAAGTTTATTAGACCTATAAATAACTTTGCTCAATGCTCAACAGAGCTTAGAAATGATAAGTTTAACAGCTCATTAAATTCATAAATTTCTAAACTCTATGCTTAGCTAGAACAACCTCCTCAATGGTAATCCTTTTAAATCAAAATTTCGATAATAATAATAATAATAATAATTCATCAATAGCCCACCGCAGCCCACCACATATTTAGGTACTATATGCAAAGATTTTGAAAAGCCTCATGAGATCCCTTTTATTTTTTTTATAAGATTTTATACATCCTTTATGAGATCACTTTTGTTTTCTTTATAAGATTTTATGCATCTTTTATGTTACTATTAGAATCCTCAAGTCTAGGTGGCTTCCTTTTACTAGGACATGATTTGCATTGGAGAATGAAATGACAACTAACTTTCAATGCAGTATATGAGTAGTTTTTTAAAGAAATATGATGACATGATAATTTTTTCATCCGACAATAAGGATGAAGAAATTTATTTTTTTTATAACTCTAGTCATTTTTACTTAGTGATTTTTGATAGAAAAACTATTCTCGCAGAGATGATCCTCTATCACCTCTCCAAGAAAAGTCTTGCAAATACATTCTTATGACTTTTTTCCATGTGTGTGTGTGAGAGAGAGAGAATAAGAATGAATGGATTATAAAAATATAAAATTTATTTCTAAATAGAAAAGCACTCTAATCCTAATGAGGAGTTCAAGTTTCCAATAAAATCTAAAAGAAATGGCAAGGGACAGTGGTCCTTATACTAGGCTTTAAGATGAAAAGGGGTGCCATATTGGGACTTCCTTTAATAAAAATGATAGAAGATCTTCTCGTAAGAGTCCATCTTCTACCCCTACCAAAAAGGCTTAAGAGAAATAGTCTCATATGAATCCTTCTTATGTGCCCGACAAAGACATTCATGAGAGAGAGAGAAGAGAGAAAGAGAGAGAGAGGTTGCATTAGAATCCTAGGGAGGACATCCCCAGTAGTGTATGTGCTATGAACATGGAATTCTTGGCTCATCATCAACCAAGCAAGTACATAGCTTAAATGCCCTACATGCTAAGTGTATTAGCAGGCAGACCCTAGGCTCTATCAAAAGTTATTTTGAAATCACTACCCTTATATACATGTATTCAATGGGATGCTCCTTCTTTGTTCAACAAGTGGACAATATTGTTCTTTTTTGAAAAATTTTGCATAATCATTGAGCTTCAGCCCATAGTCAATGTTTTGAGAAGTTGTTATCAACTAGTCACTAGCATTGATGGTGGCAATAAGGTGCAATGGTTCCCTACCTTTACTAATAGAAACAATGACATTATAAAAAAAATGTTGACTTGGAAGCCAACACATATTAAAAAGTGAAGGGGAAGATGATTGGGCATAAGATACATTGGGATAGTCGATCCCACAAAAGGACTATAACCAATATGGGGTTGTTTCCACTTTTAAAAGGTCTCCCTCATAAAATAAACTACAAGCCTCGTTGTCTAAGCTTGAATGAGAAGAAAGATTGTGTCATATTGGATTTGACTTTGACTAATTATGAAGTCAATAGAATGGACGAATGATATTATCAGGCTATTTTGCAAGGTATGTTGCTACCTTGTTTTTCCTTCTTTTTTTTTCACTTTATTGTAAACAAAAATCTGACCTTTGTTTATCCCAACATGACTAATAGCTAAAGAAGAAGAAGAATCTTTAGGACAACCTTCTATCAAGGATTTGTTTGAAGATCTTTGTCTCATGAAACCAGTAGAGGCAAGGATGAAGACATGATAGGATCTTTTCCTTTCATTATCGGGGATCTCCTTACTCTTTAGGGCTGCACCTTTATAGAGATAGTGGTGAGGGTCATAACCTCTATAAAAGATAAGGGTCATAATTTTCCCTTATCCAATGAAGTAGTAAATTTGACTCCTCCTGTGGTGATTACAGTGTTGCCACCCATTTTAAGAGAAAAAGAGTCTTTACCTCAGTGGTTGCTCATGCTCTAGTCTCACCAATAAAGGCTTATATGATGACATTTTCTCTGCCTCAACTTCATACCTTATCAACTAATGAAGCGACAGCTTGAACTTCTACTAGGGCGGGCACCAAGGAGTTTAAGAATGTTTTCTCTAATTTGTTTATTGGTCGTTGTTGCACTCAACATTGCAGTGATCTTTTAAAAATTAATCTTCACAAAAAAATAAGTTTCCAACATCTTATTCTTTGATGAAAAAGGTCTTGTTTAAGGAGTCGTCACCTAATATTATAGTCACTGGAAACCCTTATTAGTCAATAAAGATTTTATAGTATGGAATTGATTACGCAAAAAAAAAAGATATTATTATCCCTTAAGCGTCCTACTTGAGGTAAACTAAATTACTGATTTGTCTTAAATTGCTAAAGGTTTGGCATACTATGCTACCAATGGTATACTTGTAATATTTTTTACTCTAGTATTAGTGAATATTCAACTACAGATACTTCCAACTCTGATGTTGATAAATATTACGTAGCAAAAAAATACAATTTTCCTGACTCTGGTGTTAATGAATAATCCGTAAAATTTAAATTAAAAGAAAAGAAAACTATTTTTTAAATTTTTTTATCTTTATTTTTCTTTTAGAAAAAAAATGTATTGTATATCATATTCATATCCTATAAATCAAATATAATGCAAAAGTTATCAAAACAATACAAAACAAATATGAGGGACCATAAATAGATTAATGAAGATCCTTAAATGTTTTTGAAATTTTTTGATATCCAAAAATAACTTGTTTGGCATAATATCAAAATAAAAAGAAATAAAATAAAAGGGATCAATATAAGGGTGTGTCTTTCTAAATATATCTTTGGCCCAAATCAATGAAAAGTTAAATTGAAAGAGAATTCTAATTTTATAGATTGTTTAAAATAAAAATATAGCAATAAAAAATAAAAATCAAATTTTAAAAAAATGAACGGCTATTTTAAAAATATGTAAGAAAAGGCTTTTAAATCAAGAAAAAAAAAGAAAAAAAGAAATGATCACCAAGCAAAAAGCAACACTTTTTTTGGTAAAATAGACCTCCCATTAATGAATGCTATGCCATGAGAAATAAAATGTCATCGTGGAAGTCTAGTTTTGGCCGTCGAATGATACTGTACACTCCATAGAAAGATCGTGAGAGAATTCATATGCGTCCTTGTGAATGTCAGGAACAATTGACTTTTAAAAATTAATTTATACTTTATACATGCCTAAAGATTGCCGCTGATCAGACAATAATAATAATAAAAAAAACATAAAACCACTTGACCTAAGGCAAAGATAATTTTAATTTAAGAGTATTTTGATAAATTTAATTGTGAAAAATAAATAAAAATCCCCTGCGCGCTTAATTTTACTGTGTACAAAGCATAAAAGACCACTTTACCCTCCCACTTCCGAGGCTATTTATGATTTATAGTCGAGGGCAAAATCATAATGTTATTATTCAATTCATAATGACTATAAGTGTATTGTAACGATAAAATAAAAGCTACACTAAATATTCTACCTCTTTTAGATAACACCAGATGTTATACCAGCGTAATGCTGTAGATTTGTGATATATTTGTGTGTTATTGTAATTTATAGAAAAAAATATATATATGAAAAAAATTATTATAATTTATAGTATTTAAAAAACTTATAAAGCTAAATTTTTAATTAAATTAATATTTAAAAAAAATAAAATAGACAAAGAAAATTATAAAAAAATAAAAGAAAAATAAAAGAAAAAAAAAACCAAGTAGAAAAATACTGTAGCAATTTATAATGTTTCATGAGGAAATTTATGATTGTAATCATCAATTAGCTCAATATTAAAATAATAAAATCAATAAAGATAATTTTAAAAAAAAATCATAACAAAAAAAATAATGTAGAGGAATACTGTAGCAATCCATAATATTTTAAATAAACAACTTCAAAGTTAAATTCTCAACTAGTTCAATATAAAAAAAATCAACAAAAACAATTCTAGAAAAAATTAATCATAAAAAAATAAAAACATTATGCGGAAAAACATTATAGTAATTCATGATATTTTAAAAAAATACAAAGTTAAAATTTTAATCAGCTCCATATTAAAAAAAATAAAATCAATAAAAAAAATTATAAAAAAACAGAAAAAATTTGAAAAGAAAAAAAAAACAATTTAAAAAAAAAAACATGTGGTGAAAGTTAAAACTGAATTCTTTAACAAGCTCAACATTAAAAAAATTGATAAAGATAATTTTAGAAAAAAAACATGTGGAGAAATATTGTAACAAAACAAAAACCATAAAGAGAAACATTATAACAATCTATATTATTTAAAAAAAAACCTATGAAGTAAAATTGACAGGGATCATTTTGAAAAAAAAAATCATTATAAAAAGAAAAAAAATCATGTAGGGAAACCTTGTAATAATTCATAGTGTTTAAAATAAAAAAAAACTACATAATAAAATTTTTAACCAGTTTAATATTAAAAAAAATCGACAAAGATAATTTTAAAAAAAACTTGAAAACAAAAAAGAATAAAAAAAAAAAAAAAATCAAACCAATAGAAAAAAAAAGCATGTTATGTGGAAAAGCTACAGTTTTTTTTTTAATCCTATAAAAAATTAAAGTACTTTCCCGATATTTTTTAGAGTATTGTTAATTTTTATTTTAGATCTTATAAATTCTTATTATTTTGCATTATGATTATTGAGTTTTTTTTATTTGAAGTTATGTTGAGATGATTTGATGTGTTGAGTTTTATTTTAATTTGTTTTTTTCATATATTTCAAAGTTAAATTAGAATTTTATTTTACAAAATATAATTTTAGTTTATTATTGGAAAAATTTGAAAATATAAGGATTAAAATTAATATCGATAAAAAACAGAGCTATTTTTCAATTTAACTATTTGCATGCACGGAAACTTCAATTTAGCCCTATAATTTCAAGTCATGCACATTAGGTCCTTATTGTTTGAGGTTTTATATTTCAGTCTTTTTATCACCATTCGGTGCTTGAATATTGAGGGATTAAGTCAATAAAATAAGAGTATATTAATAAAATCAAATATTTTGATAAATATTTCGTATTTTCACATATAGTTATGAATATATAATTATTATCTTGGAACTCCTGTTTCCTGAAATAAAATGTTTGAAACGAAGAGTTTAGGCCGAGGCAAAGCATCTTCTGACGTCACAATGTTTCATTAGAGATTTCTCTCTGGAACAAAGAGAGAAGATTGCAAAATCGGGGTCTCATTCTGACTCTACAATGTGTTTTTAGTAACCGAACTCGTTACAAGTTCATAGATGACTCTGTGGAATTGTGATGTGTAAATCTTTAAATGCATCAAATCAGTCCTTAAAGCTCTGTTCACAGAAAGCCAAAATAGAAAAAAGAATCCCAGGCTTCTAAGATATACGAACCTGAACCTGAATTTTTTGCATATCTGTCCACTTGGTAATCTTGATGTTTCTAGAAGAACTTGATTAACATCTAGTCTAGTGTTCAAAGAAGAAAAGGAGAAACATCATGAAGGTTGCAAGTCCTTCACCTTCATATACTCTTTAAGCTACAGGTTTATTGAAACCTACTGTGATGTTTTGAAAAATAAAGAGAGAGAATAAATAGGTAAAGGTAACAATGCTCTTGAGGCTTCAATTGAGTTATTTAAGAAATAATTTTATGTGTAAATTTGAATTTGTTTAGGTATAGAATTCGAAATCAATTGCTTTAAGATAAAGTAAAAGGGATTATTGAATTGAGTTTGGGTGATTATATAGCATTGATTGTGTGTGTGAGGGTTCTTGAGTGTAGAATAATTCGATTGGTAGGTTAATCATTCGGGATGTTGAGAGCTAGTGTTATGACTTGTAAAAATAAATAATAAATGTTTTAAATTTGTTTTTTTAGAAATTATTAGTTTAAGTATCATAAATTTTAAAATTATTAAAAATTTATATAATTATTAATTTTAAAACTTATAAAATAAATCAATATATATATATATATATATTGAAATATTCACATTATTCAAACCAAAATAACAACAAAAATAATGAATGCAAGTAGAGAGAGGTATGAGAGGAAGAATAGTCAATACCCGCAGGCGCAAGTTGAGTGGCAGGTTGTTGAAAGGTGTGTAGTTTTAGTGGTTGAATGAACTGAGAGAAGGAGAGTTTTGAGAGAGGTTTGTCCCTAACCTTATATAAATATAGTGTGGCCGATATTTGTATTATTATTAATTTTGGTATTTGGATTATTTTTTTATTTTGATTAATTTTATAGATTATAAAATTAATAACCATTTAAATTTAAAATTAATATTTAAT
>NW_011502901.1:0-15199 GCF_000495115.2 Populus euphratica | reverse complement strand
GGCATATCAAGGTAGAAGCCCTAATTGTTTAGGGTCAACTTAACCCATAGATCTTTGATAGATGGATCCATGACATAGATCGATTCTTTAGCTGATATAATCTATCTAAGAATAAAAGGGTAAGATTTGCAAAGATAAAACTTAATGGAACCGCTCAACTCTATTGGAAAAGTGTAGAAGAGTCTTTCATTAGGAGAGGTCAACCCCTTATTACTAATTGGGTTAAAATAAAGACTAAGTTAGAAAAAAAAAAGTACTTGCCTCGTTCTTATGAAGGAAATCTTTTAGACTATGGAATAACTTGAGGCAAAGAGGGAAGTCTAGCAATGAATATGTAGCATAATTTGATGAGTATATGATGAAGAGTGCAATTAGGAAGGATAAAGTGATGGCTTTAAGTAGATTTCAAAAAGGGTTAAATAATGACCTTAGAAGAGAGGTTGTGCTTAGAGGTGTTTCCACCCTTGATGAAGCTTATACCCTAGTATAAAATTATGACTTGGTCATAAAAAGCTAGTGGACAACATGTTAGGACACTCGTAATACCCCTTCTAGATCTCAACCTAGTAGTAATAACTCTATATTAGGTGCCCCACCATGTAAGCCCAATCCTATGATTTCCCAGATACCTAGAGAAGACAAGGGTATGAAACACCTAAGATAACCTCAAGAATTTAGTGTTTTAAATGTCAGGGTTTTGGTCATATTTCCTTTAGTTGTCCTAATAAGGCTATGTTCATCAAAAGGCAAAAGAATATGGGTAAAGAAGATAATTGTGATGATAAGGTATATGAACCCAATCCCGATGACTTTTAGGATCTAAATGATGAGGAGGATGAGTCTAACTTGCTAGGATGTGTTAGGTCTATATCCACTCAAATCAAGATAACTAGTTAAGTATGGTTAAATGTGCTTTAACACAACCTAAAGGAACTAAGGATTGGAGAAAGACTATTATTTTTTACACATAGATTAAATGTGGAGATATAAGGGGTAAGATCATCATAGATATTGGTAGTTGTATCAATGCAATTTCCTCTAGTAGTGTATCCCACTTAGGCTTAAAGTTTGTTCCACACCCTAAACCCTATAGGGTGTCATGGGTTAATGATACATTTATAGCAGTCAAAGAGAGATGTCTTTTTCCCACAAAGATCTTGGACTATCATGATGAAATTTGATGTGATCTCATTCTCATGGATATAAGGCATGTCATTTTGAGTAGGCCTTGGTTATATGATTTGGACGTTATAATTTTTGGACAATTAAATTCTTATTCATTCACTTTTCAAGGTAAAAAAATCCAATTTATTGGATTACCTTCAAGGTCTAATGATAATAGTCAAAAGAAGAATAAAGTGAAAGAAAGAGGGCTTAACATAATAAGTCCTAGGGAGTTTGATAAAGAGATTTGTGAGGAGTCTGTTATGTTTGCTGTAGTGGCTAAGGAGGTTGTAGAAGACGTTTTAGAAGAGCCACCTGAAAAGGTAAGAGAAATGTTAAAAGAATTTCTAGATGTTTTTCCTTTTAAACTACCTGATGTGTTACCCCTATGCGTGATGTTCAACACGCCATAGATTTTATCCCTGGTGCCACAATACCAAACTTACCTCACTATAAGATGAACCTGAGTGAACATGTTGAATTGCAAAGGCAAGTATATGAGTTGTTACAAAAAGGATTTATACGAGAGAGTTTGAGCCCTTATGCAGTTCCTACAATGTTAACACCTAAGAAAAATGAATCATAGAGAAGGTGTGTAGGTAGTTGAGCCATCAATAGGATTACAATCAAGTATCATTTTCCAATTCCTCAATTGGATGACATGTTAGATATGATGGCAAGAGCCCATATCTTCTTTAAGATTGACTTGAAGAGTGGGTATCATCAGATTAGGATCTTTTTGGGAGATGAGTGGAAAAAAACATTTAAGACTAAGGATGGTTTATATGAATGGCTAATCATGCCTTTTGACTTTTCCAATGCATCAAGCACTTTTATGAGAGTAATGACACAAGTGCTTAGGCTATTTATAGGAAAGTTCTTGGTGGTATACTTTGATAATATTCTTATTTATAGCAAAACTAAAAAAGAGCATCTCGATCATCTTATTCAAGTTTGTACCACCCTAAGAAAGATAAATTTTTTTGCAAATGTCAAAAAGTGTTCCATCTTTACAGATCAAGTAGTCTTTTTAGGGTTTATAGTGTCATGGAAAGGAGTCTTTGTTGACCCCTAGAAAGTCTAAGTGATAGTAGATTGGCCTGAACCTAAGACTATTCATGAGATTTGTAGTTTTCATGGGCTTATGACTTTCTATCATCGTTTCGTTAAGGGATTTAGCACCATCATGTCACCTATTACATATTGTTTAAAACAAGGTGAGTTTAAGTGGAGTAAAGAAGCTAATAGGGCATTTGAGGAGGTTAAGAAGAAAATGATGGAGGCCCTAATAATGTGGCTACCTGATTTTACTAAAGTGTTTGAAGTAGAATGTGATGCTTCGAGAGTCAGTATAGGTGGAGTACTTAGTCAGGAATGTCACCATGTAGCCTACTTTAGTGAGAAACTGAATAAGGCAAAACAAAAGTACCCAACTTATGATAAGGAGTTTTATGCGGTGGTTCAGGCCTTGCGCTAGTGAAGCCATTACTTGTTACTATAGGAGTTTGTTATTTACTTCGAGCAAGATTCTCTAAATTCTAAGCAAGATTCATGCTCCTTTTTGAGTCTCTGAAATCTTGTGACTTCAACACTCATTGCAGATAACAGCATTACCTAACAACTTAAAGCATTTGCAACTTTATTCTCTATTCCAGATTTATGTTTCAAAACAAATGAGTATGTTTGCAAATATTCAACCTAATGACCATGCCTGTGATTGAGCTTTTTTTGTCATTAAATTTTACCACTCTAAAGCACGTGGGGATCATTTCTTGTAAAAAAAAAGGACTATAGAAATCTTACAAAGTGGATTTTATTGGCCCACCATGTTCAAGGACCCACATGCATTCCGCAAAACCTATGAAAATTGTCAAAGGTGAGATTTATTTCAAAACATAGAGAGTCTTTAAATAATCTTCTATTTACTCTTAAGTCTCATCATAGTGGAGATAAGTATCGTGCAATTCATGACTTATGAACCCATTTTCATAAAAAACATGATTGGCATAGTCTTAGGAATCTGACTAAAAAAACCCTATTTGCCAGTTTTTAAGAAAACTGGATGAGAATCCTACCTCCAACCAATAAAGGGCATTTAAGTTGTTAAAATAAATAAAGAGAGAAAAAGAGAGTATGAAACTCCATCTAGCCTACATATAGGTGGTATGATTGCCTTTTTAATTTCTTATCTATAAAATCCTCTCTTCCTTCCCTTCATTTCTACTCAACCCATACATTCAACAAATATAGACGTGTGTAGAAATAGCAAGTTCCTCAAGTCATCACATAAGAAGTGTTTGTGTTTTTAGTGAATCTAGTCTTGGGAAAGAAAAGGAGTTTTTAGAATCAGCAAATCATCTTGGTCGGGTGCTAGTTGAGAGAAAAATTCATTTAGTGTATGAGGGAAGCAGTGTTGGGTTAATGAGAGGTGTGTCAATAGCTGCATTTTTAGGAGGTAATCAAGTTTTGGGGGTCGTCCCCAAAGCTTTAGCACAAGGGAACATCATTGGAAAAAAAATTGGAGAGGAACTACAAGTCTCTATAATGTCTGCTCGAATGAATGCAATGTTTAACCTTGCTGATGCCTTCATTGCCTTACCAGGTGGTTTAGGCACATTGAAAGAGATCTTTCATATCTCCTTTTAAGCCCAACTGCACATTCACCATAAACCCATAGGTCTGTCAAATGTTAATGGTTATTATGATAAGTTGTTGTCATTTCTTGATCATGCTGTGGAACAGGAATTTCTAACATCTTCGGCATGAAGAATCATAATCTCTGCTGCTACTGCTAAACAATTGATTGACCAACTACAATCTTTCATTCCTGTAATTAATCCCTCTATAAGTCTCATAAATTAGTCATATAAGGAAAGTCGTAAAAAGCTTAGATTGGATTTGAGCCTTCATTTGTGAATCTTTGTGTCTTTTGGTTTTATTATTGTGTTATGTTATCTATTATATTTGTTTGAGTATATTTAAGGTTTATCGGTGTTCGTTATTTCAAGTGATGTCTTCTATACTCTATCTTTCTACTTTAGGACATTGAGGACAATGTCTCGTTTTGGTTGGGGAGAGAGGGTAGTAGTTAACAAAAAAAAAAAAACTAATTGTGTTTTCTATTTCATAAAGCATATTGAAAATTGTTGTTGCTAGGATGGCAGAGTAAAGGAGCTCTTGAGACGCATCTTAGTAATTATTCTTAACAAGATCTATCATAATACTTATTGAAATATTCAGGTTTACAAACTCTCACATTGTTATCACTTAATTATGCTTATATACTCATGTAACATGTATTTTTGAACCTTAATTTTTTATTGTGCATCAAAAGTGTCATTAAGCCTCTTATTTTACATATGTATTTATTGTTTTTATTTGGTTTTTTTTTATAATAATTGATGTGCTTTTTAGTAATGAAGTTTGTTTTAATGTTTCGATAGGTTTTTGGAGCTTAAATGAATTAATTCAGAAAATTCAACGTCGAAATTCAGAACAAAAAATTGAAGAGACATTTAGTTAAAGATTGAAGCAAATTTTGGTTCAAATAAGTGTTCCAAATTTGTCCCAAAAAACAATTATATTCCAATTCTAGAAAAGAATATCATATGATCTATTTCAAGCCCAAACTTGCCTTATGTTGTGTGCAAACTTCAACCATTAAACACTCAAGGTTTCAATGTAAATCTTAGCCCAAATAATAGGTACATTTGTATACTTATTCGATGCTTAAATTCAGCCCCAAATCAACCTCAAATCAACCTTCAAATCAGCCCAAACACAATCCATGATCTTACATGTCCACACAATAAATAACAATTGATTTATTTTGGGTAATCCATTGATCCAAGAAAGCAAGCACATGGATGGAAAGTTGGAGGGGACATTGTTACATTATTTTGGGTCAAAAAGAAGAAAGAGACAGCTCATAAATGAGGAAGAAAAACGTGCACCAAAGTGGTTGCAAAGCTGTCCTGATTTGATTTTTCAGAATACCTTTTGGTATTTTGCCTATAACTTTTGACTCAGGAGTCCAAATGAGCTGTTCTTTAATGATCTGGAAATGTGACAGAATTTCCTATAAATATGTGTCTAATAGACATCTCTAGACCAACTACAATTTTGTTTTGTATCTAACTTTTGTTTCTTTTATTTTGTTTCCTTCTTCTTTTATTTTCTTCCTACACGTGCATGAGAGTTTGGTCACGTACATTAAGTGGTAGACTTTGTAGGGTATCCTCATCATTTAAAAAAAAAATGGCCGAAGAAGATAACCAGTCACTTCATAATGAGAATATTGAGAATAACCGAGTTAGAACACTTAGAGACCATATGAACCCGACAAGAACAAGTGCACCTTCATGCATAATTTTCCCTCCTGATGCATCTCACTTTAATTTTAAGCCAGGCATTATTCAACTTTTACCTTTTTTTCATGGCTTAGATCTAGAAAATCCGTACTTGCATTTGAGAGAATTTGAAGAAGTTTGTAACACCTATAATGACTTAAATTGTAGCATGAACACCATCAGATTAAAGCTTTTTCCTTTTTCATTAAAAGATAAAGCTAAAACATGGCTACAAAATCTTAGGTTAGGATCCATTCATGCTTGGGATGAAATGCAATAATAATTTTTAAAGAAATTTTTTCCATCTCATAGAACAAACTCATTCAAAAGACAAATCACCACTTTCACTCAAAAACCAGGAGAAACATTTTACCAATGTTGGGATAGGTATCGAGACTTGCTTAGTACTTGCCCTCATCACGGTTTTGAAACATGGAGATTGGTTTCACATTTTTATGAAGGGTTAACACCTAAATATAGATAAATGGTGGAATTGATGTGCAATAGAACTTTTGAAAATAAAGACCTTGATGAAGCAATGGAGTACCTAGACTTGCTAGCTGAAAATGCTCAAAATTGGGACACTAGAGGAACTTATGAGGCACCAGGTAAGACTTAACCTCATACATCTAGTGGAGGTATGCACAACCTTAGGGAAAATCATGATCTCCAAGCCAAATTTGCATCTTTAGCCAGAAAAGTTGAGGCACTAGAATTAAAAAAAAATGGTCAATTAAAATCTGTTCAAGACATTGTGTGTCAAATTTGTGAAACCAATGAACATTCAACCAATGGCTGTCCAACTTTGCCTTCTTTTAAGGAATGTCTCCATGAACAAGCCCATGCTTTAAACAATTTTCAAAGGCCCAATCATAACCCATACTTGCAAACATACAACCCTGGTTGGAGAAATCACCCAAATTTCAGTTGGAAGAGTGATAACAATAATGCACAAACTTCACAGCCACCATTTCAAGCAAACCATAATTTTCAAAATTCTCATAGATATCAGTCATCACTCTTCGCAGTGGTAAGGTTATTGAAAAACCCACTCTTAAACCTTGTGAGAAAGATGATGAGTTAATCTCCGAGGGTAAGGAAGGGGTTGAAGCTGAACATTGCAAAGAAAAGACTGATTCCCATCCAGCACTTCCATTTTCTCATGCCATGACCAAACAAAGGAAAGTCAATCACAACTCTGAAATCTTTGAAACTTTCAAACAGGTAAGGATCAATATGCCTTTGTTGGATGCTATTAAACAAGTTGCTTTTTATGCTAAATTTTTGAAAGATCTGTGCACTGTGAAGAGAAAACTAAATGTGAAAAAGAAAGCCTTTTTAGCTGAACAAGTAAGTGCCATTCTTCAGAACAATAATGTTTTGAAATATAAAGACCCTGGTTGTCCTACAATTTCATGCTTTATTGGAGAACATAAAATTAAAAGAGCTTTACTTGATCTCGGAGCTAGTGTGAATTTACTTCCATATTCAGTTTTTCAAAGTCTCAATCTAGGTGAGTTAAAACCAACTTTTGTAACTCTGTTACTTGCTGATAGATCTGTAAACGCCTAAAGGAATAGTTGAAGATGTGTTAGTACAAGTTGATAAATTCATTTATCCTGTGGATTTTATTGTCTTAGATACACAAACTGTTGAAGCATGTAATTTAATTCATGTTATTTTAGGACGTCCATTTCTTGCAACGTCTAATGTATTGATTAATTGTAGGAATGGACTGATGAAGTTATCATTTGGAAACATGACATTGGAGATGAATATTTTCAACATTTGTAAGCAACCTGGAGATAATAATGATTTATAGGAAGTGGATTTTATTGAAAAATTAGTTCATGATCAATTTGAAACTATTTCCAATGAAATTGAATTTAATGAGTCTGAGAATTTGCAAATGGTTTATTTTCAGGAAGAATCAAAGGCAAGTAATTGGAGACCACAAATTGAAGAGTTGCCACCATGATCAATTGAGTCTACACCTTTATGTGTTCAACCACCAAAACCTGATTTGAAGTCATTGCCATTCAATCTCATTTTTGGGAGAAAATGAAACTTTTCCGGTAATAATTTCTTCCAAACTTAATGCACATCAAGAAGGTAAGTTATTACAAACTCTGAAAATGCACAAAAATGCATTAGGATGGACCATAGCTGATATAAAAGGAATTAATCCTTTGATTTGCACACATAGGATTTATTTAGAGGAAAATGCTTAACCCTCTAGAGAAATGCAACGAAGGCTGAATCCTAATATGAAAGAAGTAGTGAGGAATAAAGTCATTAAGCTTCTAGATAATGAAATCATTTATCCTATTTCTGATAGAAATGGGTAAGTCTGACCCAAGTTGTACCCAAAAAGTCTGGAGTCACTGTGATAACAAATGAAAAAAATGAGTTAATTCCAACTAGTATTTGTATGTGAAAAATTTAGGTATTATCTTGTCGGCTCACCTGTTGTTGTTTTTAGTGATCATGCAACTTTGAAATATCTTCTTTCAAAAAAGGATTCTAAGGCTAGACTGGTATGATGAATTTTGTTACTTCAAGAATTTGATATCACAATCAAAGAAAAGAAAGGCACTGAAAATGTTGTCACGGATCATTTGTTGAGATTGACAACAGATTCAAGATCTGACATCACACCAATCGATGACTACTTTCTTGATGAATCGTTATTTTCTATCTCTACAATACCTTGGTTTGCTAATATTGTTAATTTTCTTGTTTCAGGATATTTGCCAACTCATTGGAATACCCAAGACAAAAGAAAGTTCTTGAACAAAGTGAAGAACTTTTATTGGGATGACCCTTATTTATTCAAATATTATCCTGATCAAATATTTTGAAGATGCATTCCTGACAATAAGGTAAGTAGTGTCATTAAATTTTGTCATTCTAAGGCATGTGGGGGTCATTTCTCATCAAGAAAGACAACTGCAAAAATCTTACAAAGTCGATTTTACTGGCCCACCATATTCAAGGACTCACACGCATTCTGTAAGACTTGTGAAAATTATCAAAATTTGGGATCTATTTCAAAACGTCACATGATGCCTTTAAATCCTATTCTTGTTGATTATGCATCAAAAGTGTCATTAAGTCTCTTATTTTACATATGTATTTATTGTTTTTATTTGGTTTTTTTTTTTTATAATAATTGATGTGCTTTTTAGTAATGAAGTTTGTTTTAATGTTTTGATAGGTTTTTGGAGCTTAAATGAATTAATTCAGGAAATTCAACGTCGGAATTCAGAACAAAGAATTGAAGAGACATTTAGTTGAAGATTGAAGCAAATCTTGGTTCAAATAAGTACTCCAAATTTGTCCCAAAAATCAATTCTATCCCAATTCTAGAAAAGAATATCATATGATCTATTTCAAGCCCAAACTTGCCTTATGTTGTGTGCAAACTTCAACCATTAAACACTCAAGGTTTCAATGTCAATCTTAGCCCAAATAATAGGTATATTTGTATACATATTTGATGCTTAAATTCAGCCCCAAATCAACCTTGAAATCAACCGAAACACAATCCATGATCTTACATGTCCACACAACAACAATTGATTGATTTTGGGTAATCCATTAATCCAAGAAGGCAAGCACATGGATGGAAAGCTGGAGGGGACATTTTTACATTATTTTGGGTCAAAAAGAAGAAAGAGATAGCTCATAAATGAGGAAGAAAAATGTGCACCAAAGTGGTTGCAAAGCTGTCTTGATTTGATTTTTCAAAACACCTTTCGATGTTTTACCCATAACTTTTGACTCCGATGTCCAAATGAGCTGTTATTTAATGATCCGGAAAGGTGACAGAATTTCCTATAAATATGTCTCTAATAGACATCTCGAGAGGAGGCTTCTAAGGGGGTCTAAATTGCTGTCCAAAGTTAGCATCAGATTTGTGTCTGAATTTTTACTGAAATTGTGTTGTGTTCTTCTTTATAGATTTCGGTTCTTTTGGTTGGCTAATCTCTTTCTTGGATCCAAATCAAGGATGATGGTGGTTGAGGTGAGTTCTTTAAGATATGAATGAATCTTAATGTTTATCTTCTCATTTTTTTCATGAATGATTTGTTATTGCAAAGAAATTTTAGAAACCATTTAGGTAATGCTATAATCTTGAATTTTTATGCACAAACTTTAGTTTTGGTATAGAGATTGCTTGATTCAATGTCTTACTTAATATGAAAGTACTTGTTCATTCTTAAGCAATAATCAATCTTCATCCTTTTAAACTTCATTGTAATATCTTTCGATCTAATATCACCATCGTGCATATTAGGTTGAGTTATCTTATATATCTTGAAGGAATCACCAATACATCACCATTAAAATTGATTTGGACCAAGACTTATTTTTTCTTATCATTTAAAATCTATTTACACGTTTTCATCTTTGAAAACAAATCCATCAATTATTTTCAACCAAGTTATTATTAATTTAATTTCTCTTGAGTTTTTTTTGTTACCTAGCTTATTTTCTAGATCTAGCTCTCTGTGGATATGACATCGGTCTTACCGAGTTAATTGCTACATCGCACACTCGTGCACTTGCAAGTTAAAACAAGCCGATCATAAAAAGCGGTCAAGCAATTTTGGCGCCATTGCCAGGGAGCTAGCAAGCAAAGGTAACAAATTTAGATTTGATTATTGGAAAACTAAGAAAAATTATATATAAAAAAATCAATTGGCTGGTTTTATCGCCTCAAAAAAATTAAAAAAAAATAAAATCAAATGGCTGGTTTTACCACCTCAAAAAAATTGACCTCAACTTTTCAGATATTGGACTGTGGAATGGACTACTAATTGTTAACTTTTGGTTGGTTCAACCATTTTTCTTTTGATGTTTATTTTAATTATTTTATAATATTTATTATTTATATTATAAGGCTGGTTTTACCGCCTCTTGTTTATTTTATTTTATCTTGTTGTTTTTTTTTTTTTTTGAAGTACTTGGCTGATATTACCACCTCTTGTTTATTTTATTTTTTGTTATTTTATTGTAATTATTTTTCTTATATTTATTGTTTGAAGTACTTGGCTGGTATTACCGCCTCTTTATTCATGCTTGTTATAATTATCTTTTAAGGTTTATTATTGTTAATATTGCTTAATAGTTGGAGTGTGAAGTTTCTAATTTGTTGCATTTTTATTTTTGAGCTATTACTTTATCTTTTACATTTCATTTACTTTTATTTGCAATCTTCTTTTTTTCTTTTTCCTTTCTTTTCATATTCATATAATTGTTATATTATTATTTTTTTTCATCATGGCTAATGTTGAAGATGTAGAGGGTGAAGGGAGTGTTCAAAATAATGGACCTCCACAATTCAATGATCAACCTAATTTTCGAACTTTTAGAGAGTATCTTCACCTAGCTAGACAAAGTACAACTTCGTGTATTATCTTGCCTCTGAACCAACAAGCTTTCAATTTGAAACCGGGCATGATCCAACTTCTTCCCACATATCATGGTATGGATTCTGAAAATCCATACATACACATTAAGGACTTTGAAGAGGTATGTAATACTTTTATTGATAGAATGTGCACTGAAGAAACTATTCGGCTTAAATTGTTCCCATTCTCTCTAAAGGATAAAGCCAGACTTTGGCTAAACTCCCTGCGTCCTAGGTTTATAGGTACATGGAGAGAAATGCAAGCTTAATTTTTGAAAAAATACTTCCCCACTCATAGGACAGCAGCCTTACAACGTCAAATGATGAATTTTTCTTGTAGTCCAAATGAATCATTTCACCAAGCTTGGGAAAGGTTCAAAGACTTGTTAAATGCATGCCCCCACCATGGTTTTGAGATGTGGAGGTTAGTGAGTTTCTTCTATGACTCTCTTACCGCAGATTTTAAAAAGCTAGTGTCAACCATGTGTAATGGTGAGTTTTATGACAAAGAACCAAGTGAGGCCTTTGATTTTTTTGATCAATTGGCTGAAAACACAAAGCAATGGGAGACTTCTCTCCCAGTTCATGTTGAGTCTAGAAACACCATTTCTCATTCAAGTGGGAAGTTTCAATTGAAAGAGACTGATGACCTCAATGCTAGATTAGCCTCATTGGCTAGAAAAGTAGAGCCTCTTGAGATTAAAAAAGCGCATGTCATGAGTGAACAACAAGAGGAAAGTTGTGTTGTTTGTGAGAGCAAAGGGCATAGGACAACTGAGTGTCCTACCATTCCAGCCTTCAAGAAAGTGCTATATGGCCAAACTTCTGATTCAAGTAATGTTAGAAAACCATTTCCAAACCAAGTAGGCAATCCCTACTCTGAGACCTATAATCTTGGATGGAGGAACCACCCAAATTTTGGATGGAGAAATGAGGGCTCTTCAGTACCTCAAACATTTCAACCTCCACCCCAACCATTTCATGCTCCCACTCTTCAACAATTCATGCAAACGCAAGGACGAATCAACAACCAAGCTTACAAATTTCAAGACCAGACCAATAGGACCTTAGATGACATTTGAAATCAACTAACTAAGTTGACTCAATCACTAAGCATTCAAGAGAAAGGAAAAATCCCAGCTCAACCAATGCCCAATCCTAGAGGTCAGGTACACTTGAGTGAATCCTCACCTAGTGAACCTTCAAACCATGAACAAGTCCAAGCTATCACCACCCTAAGAAGTGGAAAGATTGTTGATAAAGCCATAGGTTTTGGGATTCCTAGAGGTATTGTGGAGGAGAAATCTAACAAAAGTAAAGAGGGAATTAAAACACAAGTGACAAATAAGAGTTTGAGTGACAAAGAAGGCAAGATAAATGAGAAAGAGATGAGTGAGAAAGGAGATGATTCAAGAAAAATTGAAGTCAAAGTGAGTGATTTAGAATTTTTTCCTAGAGCACCATTTCCACAAAGGTTAGGGAAACCTAAACATGATCTTATGAACTCAGAAATCTATGAATTGTTCAAACAAATGAAAGTCAATATTCCACTCCTTGATGCAATTAAACAAGTTTCATCTTATGCAAAGTTTCTTAAGGATTTATGCACAGTCAAAAGGAGATTGAATGTGAAAGAAAGAGCATTTCTAACTGAACATGCTAGTGCCATCATCTAGTTTAAGACCCCTCCCAAATACAAAGATCTTGGTTGTCCTACCATTTCATGCATTATTGGAAGTCATAAGATAGATCAAGCTTTGTTGGATTTAGGAGCAAGTTTGAATTTAATACCCTACACTATTTACGAACAATTAGGTTTAGAAGAAATCAAGCTTACTCGAATCACCCTTCAATTAGCTGATAGGTCAATCAAGATTTCCAGGGGTATCGTTGAGGATGTGTTGGTCCAAATAGATAAATTCTACTTTCCTGTTGATTTTGTAGTGTTAGACACCGCACCAATTCAAGGTTCTAATGCTCTCATCCCAGTCATCTTAAGGAGACCTTTCCTAGCTACATCCAATGCCTTAATTAACTGTAGGAATGGGGTGATGAAATTGTCTTTTGGGAATATGACTGTAGAGATGAACATATTCGATGTCTCCAAACAAATTGGGGAACATGAGGACATTAGAGAGGTAGATTTGATCCAAACAGTTTGTCAAGAACACTTTGAGAGAGTGTGGATCAAGGATCCATTGGAGAGAACTTTAATTCATGATGAAAGATTTTGTTCTTTGGAATGTGTTGATGAGGAAGTAAGAGAACTCGAGACTTATCTAGATCCAATGCCTGTTATGTCAATAGGTCAATGAACCCCATCGTTTGAGCCTTTGATTTCACCCCATGTGAAAGTTGAGGCATCTCTTGTCCAGCCTTATAAACCAGAAAGGAAGCCTTTACCGAGTGATCTTAAGTATGCATTTCTAGGGGAAGATGAATCATATCCTATTGTGATCTCATCAAAACTTAGCATAGAGCAAGAACAAAAACTTTTGAGAGTGGTGAGAAAACACAAAAAAGTAATTGGGTGGAAAATTACTGACTTGAAAGGAATTAGCCCTCTTTTATGTACATATAGAATCTATCTTGAAGAAGAGGCTAAATCTGTGAGGCAAATGCAAAGACGATTGAACCCAAACATGAAGGAAGTAGTGAGAGGTGGAGTGCTTAAGCTACTTGATGCAGGTATCATTTACCCTATTGCAAACTCAAAATGGGTTAGTCCAACCCAAGTTGTCCCTAAAAAATCTGGAGTCACGGTAGTGAAGAATGAAAATAATGAGCTGGTACCAACTAGAATCCAAACTGGATGGCGTATGTGTATTGATTATCGTAAATTGAACATGGTGACTAGGAAGGACCATTTTCCGCTTCCATTTTTAGACCAAGTGCTTGAAAGAGTAGCTGGAAGAGCTTTCTATTGTTTTCTTGATGGATACTCGGGTTACAACCAAATTGAGATTTCTTTAGAAGACCAAGAAAAAACCACTTTCACTTGTCCTTTTGGTACCTATGCTTATAGAAGAATGCCTTTTGGTTTGTGTAATGCGCCAGCCACTTTTCAAAGGTGTATGATGAGTATCTTTAGTGACATGGTGGAAAATGTTTTGGAAGTTTTCATGGATGATTTTTTAGTTTATGGGGATTCTTATGAGTTGTGTCTAATATATTTAGAAAAAGTCCTTGAAAGATGTGAAGAGAGCAATCTTGTACTCAATTGGGAGGAGTGTCATTTTATGGTGACACATGACATTGTCTTAGGTTACATTGTCTCTTTAAAAGGAATAAAGGTAGATAAGTCAAAAGTGGAAATCATTCAAAAATTACCTACCCCTACGACTGTGAAGATGTGAGATCCTTTTTAGGATATGCTGGTTTTTATCGAAGATTCATTCATTCTTTTAGTACCATTGCCAAACCATTGTGTAACTTGTTGTCACAAGATGTCCAATTTGATTTGACATCAAAATGTCAAGAAGCTTTTGAAAAGCTTAAAGGGTTGTTAACAACTGCACCAATCATGCAAGCTCCTAATTGGTTTTTACCATTTGAACTGATGTGTGATGCTAGTGATTTTGCAGTTAGGGCTGTTTTACGGCAAAGAAAAGACAAGAAACCTCATGTCATATCGAGACTTTGAATGATGCTCAATTGAATTACACTACAACTGAAAAAAAAACTCTTAGTTGTGGTCTTTGCATTAGACAAGTTTAGGTCTTATTTGGTTGGATCTCTCGTTATTATTTTTACTGATCATGCAGCATTGAAATATTTGCTCACAAAACAAGATGCCAAACCACGTTTGATTCGATGGATCCTCCTACTCCAAGAGTTTAACCTTGAAATTCAAGATAAAAAGGGAGTAGAGAATATAGTGGCTAATCATTTGTCTCGTCTTTCAAGCTATGAGACCATAATTGATGAATCTCAAATAAATGAACTCTTTGCTTATGAAAATTTATTTTGTGTAGGTACTGTCTCCTATATTGGTTCTCCATGGTATGCTGACATAGCAAATTACCTAGCCACAAGTCAGATTCCTTCTCATTGGTCTAAACTTGCAAATAAAAATTATTGCGCAATGTGCGCACCTTTTTTTGGGATGACCCCTACCTATTTAAATACTGTCCTGACCAAATTATTAGGCGGTGCATCCCTGATCATGAAATTCCAAGTGTCATTAATTTTTGTCATGCATTAGCCTGTGGTGGGCATTTCTCTTCCAAGAAAACCATTGCCAAAATCTTCCAGTGTGGTTTTTATTGGC
>NW_011502913.1:0-15056 GCF_000495115.2 Populus euphratica | reverse complement strand
TTTTTTTTAGTCTATATACATATACTTTAAAAACATCATGCATCTTTAACCCATGTAACGAGCTTTCAGCTAATGACTCCCAGACCAGTTGGTCTTAGGGCATTAGGTGTTAAGACACCCCTACGAGCTTAGGAACTCGGGTTAAGACACCCCTACGAGCTTAGTAACTCGGGTCGCAGATACTGATATGTAGATAGTGCAATGTTTGATTCCCTTAAGCTTTTCTCCTCAACCCATGTAACAAGCGTTGGGCCAATAGCTCCCAAGTCAGTTGACTTTAGGGTATTAGGTGTTAAAACACCCCTTCGGGCTTAATTGCTTAGGTTAGGGAGGCTACGAAACCAAACTTATCTACATTTTTTTTATCATCATTTTTTTTTCTTTTTTTTTCTTTTTGTATTTTAATTATATACAATCCCTTTCCTTTAGTTGTTACCTTTAACAAAAGAACATAAATAATGTAATAATCCAATATGCAACCCATAATCATATGTTAAAGTGTGTGTGTGTAAATTAAGGTTTAATAATACATGTTAAATAAGTATGTGAGCAGAATTAAGTGATAACAATGCGAGAGTTTGTAAATCTGAATATTTCAGGAAGTATTATAATAGACCTTGTTAAGAATGGTTACTAAGATGCGTCTCAAGAGTCACTTTAACAAAAGAACTCCTTTACTCTGCCATCCTAGTAACAACAATTATGCATATGCTTTATGAAATGAAAAACAATTTTTTTTTAATCAACTACTACCCTCTCCCCCCAACAAAAACGAGACATTGTCCTCAATGTTCTAAGGTAGAAAGATAGAGTATAAAAGATATCACCTGAAATAATGAACACTGACAAAATCTGAAACACACTGAAACAAAAATAAGAAATAACAAAACACAATAATAAAACCAAAAGACACAAAAATTCACAAATGAAGGCTCAAATCCAATCTAAGCTTTTTACGGCTTCCCATAGATGACCAATTTATGCGACTCATAGAAGGATCAATCACAGGAATGAAAGATTGTAGTTGGTCAATCAATTGTTTAGCAGTAGTAGCGGAGATTATGATTTGTCGTGCAGAAGATGTTAGAAATTCCTGTTCCACAGCATGCTCAAGAAAAGACAACAATTTATCATAATAACCATTAACATTTAACAAACCTATGGGTTTATGGTGAATGTGCAGTTAAGCCCAAGAGGAAATATGAAAGATCTCTTCCAATGTGCCTAGACCACCTGGTAAAGCAATGAAAGCATCAGCATGGTTAAACATTGCATTCATTCGAGCCGACATTGTGGAGACCTGAAGTTCCTCTCCAATTGTTTTTCCAATGATGTCCCCTTGTGCCAAAGCTTCAGGGACGATTCCTAAAACTTGACTACCTCCTAAAAATGCAGCTATTGACACACCTCCCATTAACTCAAAATTGCCTCCCCCATACACTAAATGAATCTTTCTCTCAGCTAGCACCTGACCAAGATGATTTGCTGATTCTAAAAACTCCTTTTCTTTCCCAGGACTAGATCCACCGAAAACACAAATATTTCTTATTTGATGACCTGAGGAACTTGTTATTTCTACACACTTCTGTATTTGTTGAATGTATGGGTTAAGTAGAAATGAAAGGAAGGAAGAGAGGGTTTTATAGATGAGAAATGAGAAAGGCAATCATAACATCTATATGTAGGCCAACTGGAGTCTCACACTCTCTCTCTCTCTTTTTATTTATTTATTTATTTACTTTTAAGAAAAAGCATGTGTATGTACATACCTGAAACACACTGAAACAAATATAAGAAACAACAAAACACAATAATAAAACCAAGCATGTGTATGTACAGGTAGTTGTGATTGTGGCTCACATCTTCCCTTGGTTTTACGTCCAAGAACGGCTTAAACGCCCTCTATGGGTCGGGGATAGGCTTCCCATCCAGTTTTCTTAAAAACTGGCAAACAGGGTCTTTTTTAGTCAGATTCCCAAGACTAAGTCGATCATGTTCTTTATGAAATAGTGGCCATAAATCATGAATTGCACGATGCACATCTCCACTAGGATGCGTCTCAAGAGTCAATAGAAGATTATCTAAAGACTCCTTACTCAGGCCATCCTTAATGAATTGTATTTTATCTTCACGGTTTATAGATACCATTCCTAAAGAACGACATTGTGTATTACAAGTCCATCTTGCACATCGATGACAGACTTCTAGTCGTTTTGCACGACGCTTCTTTGCAAAGGTGCTTTTACCTGTTCCAGGCATGTGTGAAATAAAGAAATTAGAGGACTCACCTGATAATCGGACCTTTGCTTCAATCAACAAGCGAATATCTTCAGGAATTCCATGATTCATTAACAATCTCAATCTTGCACATCTAGCACAGTAAATTTTTGTAATCGCATTCTGAGGCAGAGCGGGAAAATACTTTTTCAATTTTTCAAGATTAGTGTCCATTTTCAAATGAGAATTAGAAGAGAGATTCAAAGAATTGCACAAATATATACACAGATATCAGTTATTGTGGAAAACTGAAAGAACCGACTTAAGTCACGGAATACCGTTGTCCGCCATTTAACCGGGGTGACAGAAACTTGCAAAAATCACTCAAAAAGAAACAAAAATAAAATAAAATAAAATCAATATTTATATAAGAAACAAAAATAAAATAAAATAAAATCAATCTTTATATAAAGGATCACCCAATTCAATAGAGTTATGTTCAACTGAAAAATTGTCAAAGTAAACTTTCAGACGATGTCCATTTACCTTGAAAACATTGTCATTCTTTGGATTCTCGATGTCATAGGCCCCATATGGATACACATGTTTCACAATAAAAGGGCCGCTCCATCTTGATCTTAATTTTCCAGGAAATAAATGTAGTCGAGAATTATAAAGCAAGACGTTTTGACCAACATTGAAGGTTTTTCTCTGTATTTTCTTGTCATGAAATTCTTTTATTCTTGCTTTATGAATTCTTGAATTTTCATATGCATCATTTCTTATTTCCTCAAGCTCATTTATTTGTAATTTTCGCAGTTGACTAGCATCATCCAGATTTGAATTGAAAGCTTTAATAGCCCAATAAGCTTTATGTTCAAGTTCCACAGGCAAGTGACAAGGTTTTCCATAGACTAGTCTATAAGGTGACATACCTAATGATGTTTTATAAGCAGTTCGATAAGCCCAAAGTGCATCATTAAGTCTTAAAGACCAGTCTTTCCTATTAGGGTTCACTGTTTTCTCCAAAATATGTTTGATCTCCCTATTAGCAAGCTCTACTTGTCCACTTGTTTGAGGGTGATAAGGGGTGGCAACTTTGTGTGTGATTCCATATTTCTTCATTAAAGACTCAAATGGCTTGTTGCAGAAATGTGTTCCACCATCACTTATTATGGCTCGAGGGACTCCAAATCGACTCAAAATATTTTCTTTCAAAAACTTTATCACTGTTTTGTGATCATTGTTTCGACTTGGAATTGCCTCTATCCATTTTGAAACATAATCTACTGCGACTAATATGTATAAGAAACCAAATGATGGAGGGAATGGGCCCATGAAATCTATACCCCAACAGTCAAAGATCTTAATGACAATAATAAGGTTTAAAGGTATCATGTGACGTTTTGAAATAGATCCCAACTTTTGACAATTTTCACAAGACTTGCAGAATGCATGTGAGTCTTTGAACATGGTGGGCCAGTAAAATCCACTTTGTAAGATTTTTGCAGTTGTCTTTCTTGATGAGAAATGGCCCCCACATGCCTTAGAATGACAAAATTTAATGACACTACTTACCTCATTATCAGGAATGCATCTTCGAAATATTTGATCAGGACAATATTTGAATAAATAAGGATCATCCCAATAAAAGTTCTTCACTTCGTTCAAAAACTTTCTTTTATCTTGGGTACTCCAATGAGCTGGCAATTGTCCTGAAACAAGAAAATTGACAATATTAGCAAACCAAGGCACTGTAGAGACAGAAAGTAAAGATTCATCAGGAAAGTAGTCATCGATTGGTGTGATGTCAGTTTCCGAATCTGTTGTCAATCTTGACAAGTGATCTGCGACAACATTTTCGCTGCCTTTCTTATCTTTGATTGTGATATCAAATTCTTGAAGTAATAAAATCCACCGCACCAATCTAGCCTTGGAATCTTTCTTAGAAAGAAGATATTTCAATGCTACATGATCACCAAAAACAACAACAGGTGAGCCAACAAGATAAGATCTGAATTTTTCACATGCAAATACTACTGCAAGTAATTCTTTTTCAGTGGTGGTATAATTCATTTGAGCACTATTTAAAGGTTTACTTGCATAGTAAATTACATAAGGTTTCTTATCTTTTCTTTGTCCTAAAACAGCACCTACGGCATAATCACTAGCATCACACATTATTTCAAAAGGTAATGACCAATCGGGAGGTTGAATGATAGGAGCACAAGTAAGCAAGTTTTTAAGTTTAACAAAGGCTTCTTCATAATGTTCAGTCCATTCAAAAATAGTATCCTTTGTTAGAAGGTTACTTAAAGGCTTAGATATTACACTAAAATCTTTGATGAACCTTCTATAAAAACCAGCATGTCCCAGGAATGATCTAACATCTTTAAGAGATTTTGGTGTTGGCAAGTTTGCAATTAACTCGATTTTAGATTTGTCAACCTCAATTCCTTTTGATGAAACAATGTGACCAAGTACAATGCTGTTTGTTACCATAAAATGACATTTTTCCCAATTCAACACAAGATTCTTCTCTTCATACCTGGTTAAAACCTTTCCTAAATTAGTCAAACAATCATCAAATGAATCGCCAAAAATAGAAAAATCATCCATGAAAATCTCAAGAAAATGTTCAACCATATCGCTAAATATACTAAGCATGCATCTTTGAAATGTGGCTGGTGCATTACATAATCCAAAAGGCATCCTTCGATATGCAAAAGTACCAAATGGACATGTGAAAGTAGTCTTTTCTTGATCTTCCAATGCAATTTCAATTTGGTTGTAACCCGAATAGCCATCTAGGAAACAATAAAATTCATGACCTGCAACTCTTTCTAGGATTTGATCCATGAAAGGTAAAGGAAAATGATCTTTTCTAGTCATTGAATTAAGTTTCCTATAGTCAATGCACATGCGCCAACCAGTAACAGTTCTAGTGGGAATTAACTCATTGTTCTCATTTGTTATCACAGTGACTCCAGACTTCTTAGGTACAACTTGGGTAGGACTTACCCATTTGTTGTCAGAAATAGGATAAATGATTTCATTATCTAGAAGCTTAATGACTTCATTTTTCACTACTTCTTTCATATTAGGATTTAGCCTTCGTTGCATTTCTCTAGAAGGTTTAGCATTTTCCTCTAAATAAATTCTGTGTGTACAAATCAAAGGACTAATTCCTTTTATATCAGCTATGGTCCATCCTAATGCTTTTTTGTGCATTTTCAGAGTTTGTAATAACTTACCTTCTTGATGTGCATTAAGTTTGGAAGAGATTATTACCGGAAAAGTTTCATTTTCTCCCAAAAATGAGTATTTGAGATTGGATGGCAACGGCTTCAAATCAGGTTTTGGTGGTTGAACAGTTGAAGGTATGGACTTAATTGGTCGTGGTGGCAATTCCTCAATTTGTGGCCTCCAATTACTTGTCTTTGATTCTTCCTGAAAATAAATCATTTCCAAATCATCAGATTCATCAATCTCAATTTCATTGGAAGTGGTTGGAAATTGATCATGAATTAATTTTTCAGTAAAGTCCACTTCCTGTAAATCATTATCATCTCTAGGTTGCTTGCAAATGTTGAAAATATTCATCTCCAATGTCATGTTTCCAAATGATAGCTTCATCAGTCCATTCCTACAATTAATCAATGCATTAGAAGTTGCAAGAAATGGACGTCCTAAAATAACAGGAAATGAATTACATACTTCAACAGGTTGTGTGTCCAAGACAATAAAATCCACAGGATAAATTCATTTATCGACTTGTACTAACACATCTTTAATTATTCCTCTAGGCACTTTTATAGATCTATCGGCAAGTAAAAGAGTTATAGAAGTTGGTTTTAACTCACCTAAATTGAGACTCTGAAAAACTGAATATGGAAGTAAATTCACACTAGCACCAAGATCAAGTAAGGCTCTTTCAATTTTATGCTCTCCAATAAAGCAAGAAATTGTAGGACAACCAGGGTCTTTATATTTCAAAGCATTATTGTTTTGAAGAATAGCACTTACTTGTTCGGCTAGAAAGGCTTTCTTTTTCACATTCAGTTTCCTCTTCACAGTGCAGAGATCTTTCAAAAATTTAGCATAGGAAGGAACTTGTTTAATTACATCCAGCAAAGGTATATTGATCCTTACCTGTTTGAAAATTTCATAAATTTCAGAATTGTGATTGACTTTCCTTTGTTTGGTCATGGCTTGAGGAAATGGAAGTGCTGGTGGTGAATCAATCGTTTCTTTGCAATTTTCAGATTCAACCCCTTCCTTACCCTCAGAGGTTGACTCATCATCTTTCTCATAAGGTTCAAGAGAGGGTTTTTCAATAACCTTACCGCTGCGCAGAGTAGTGACTGATTTGACTTGATCCATGTGTTGGCTTCCAGAACTACTTGCATTTGCATTGTATTGCCCTTTGGGATTTTGTTGTGTTTGAGATGGAAACTTACCTTTCTCTTGGAAACTAAGAGCAGATGTCAATTTAGCAAGAGTATCTTTAAAATCTGTCATGTTTTGAACAAGTTGAGTATTAATTGTCTCTTGCTTTTCAATGAATGCATGCAATGTTTCCTCAAGATTTCTTCTAAGAGGTGGAGCATAAGGAGGTGCATATCCATGAGAATTTTGGAAATTATGGTGTGCTTGAAACGGTGGTTGTGAAGTTTGTGCATTGTTGTTCTCACTCTTCCAACTAAAATTTAGGTGATTTCTCCAACCAGGGTTGTATGTTTGTGAGTATGGGTTGTGGTTGGCCCTTTGGAAACTGTTTAAAGCATGGGCTTATTCATGGAGACATTCCTTAAAAGAAGGCAAGGTTGGACAATCGTTGGTTAAGTGTTCATTTGTTTCACAGATTTGACACACAATGTTTTCAACAGATTTTAACTGACCACTCTTTTTCAATTCTAGTGCCTCGACTTTTCTAGCTAAAGATGCAAACTTGGCTTGAAGGTCATGATCTTCCCTAAGGTTGTACATACCTCCACTAGATGTATGAAGTTGAGTTTTACTCGGTGCCTCATAAGTACCCGCGGTGTCCCAATTTTGAGCATTTTCAGCTAACAAGTCTAAGTACTCCATTGCTTCATCAGGGTCTTTATCTTCAAAAGTTCCATTGCACATCAATTCAACCATTTGCCTAGCTTTAGGTGTTAACCCTTTATAGAAATGTGAAACCAATCTCCATGTTTCAAAACCATGATGAGGGCAAGTACTAAGCAAGTCTCGATACCAATCCCAACATTGGTAAAATGTTTCTCCTGGTTTTTGAGTGAAAGTGGTGATTTGTCTCTTGAAAGAGTTTGTTCTCTAAGATGGGAAAAACTTCTTTAAAAACTGTTGTTGCATTTCATCCCAAGCACGAATGGATCCTGGTCTTAAATTTTGTAGCCATGTTTTAGCTTTATCTTTTAATGAAAAAGGAAAAAGCTTTAATCTTATGGTGTTCATGCTACAATTTAAATTATTATATGTGTTGCAGACCTCTTCAAATTCCCTTAAATGCAAGTATGGATTTTCCAATTCTAAACCATGAAAAGAAGGTAAAAGTTGAATAATACCTGGTTTAAAATTAAAATGAGATGCATCACCATGAAAAACTATGCATGATGGTGCACTTGTATTCGACATCTGACATCACACCAATCGATGATTACTTTCCTAACAAATCCTTACTTTCTCTTAGTTCAATGCCTTGGTATGATAAAAATATTAATTTTCTTGCTTTAGGAGATTTGCTAGCTGATTGGAGTACCCAAGACAAAGAAAAGTTTTTGAACGAAGTGAAGAGCTTTTATTGTGATGACCCTAACTTATTCAAATATTGTCCTGATCAAATATTTCAAAGATTCATTCCCGACAATGAGGTAAGTAGTGTCATTAAACTTTGTCATTCTGAAGCATGTGGAAGTTATTTCTCGTCAAAAAAGACTGCTGCAAAAATCTTTCAAAATGGATTTTATTGGCCCACCATGTTCAAGGACACACATGCATTCTGTAAAACTTGTGAAAATTGTCAAAAAATTGACACTGGTCAAAAAGTTTTGTTTTATGATTCTCAACTCTATGCATTCCCTAAAGAGCTAAGATTAAGATGGACCAATCCTTATGGGGCCTGTGATATTGAGAATTCAATGAATGACAATGATTTTAAGGAAAATGGACATCGTTTGAAAGCTTACTTTGATAATTTTCCTAGTGAAAATGAATCAGCTGGTTTGAATGATCTTGTAGATAAAGGTTGATTATTTTGTTTTTCTCACATTTTCTTTTTTTATGTTTCTTTTTGAGTGATTTTTGCTAGTTTCTCTCACCCCGGTCAAATGGCGGATAACGGTACTCCGTGACTTAAGTCGGTTCTTTCAGTTTCCCATAATTACTGATATTTGTGTATATATTTGTGCAATTCTTTGAATCTCTCTTCCAATTCTCATTTGATAATGGACACTAATCTTGAAAAATTGAAAAAGTATTTTCCCGCTCTGCCTCAGAATGCGATTACAAAAATTTACCGTGCTAGATGTGCAAGATTGAGATTGTTAATGAATCATGGAATTCCTGAAGATATTCGTTGGTTGATTGAAGCAAAGGTCCGATTATCAGGTGAGTCCTCTAACTTCTTCATTTCACACATGCCTGGAACAGGTAAAAGCACTTTTGCAAAGAAACGTCGTGCAAAACGACTAGAAGTCTGTCATCGATGTGCTAGATGGACTTGTAATACACAATGTCGTTCTTTAGGAATGGTATCTATAAACCGTGAAGATAAAATACAATTCATTAAGGATGGCCTGAGTAAGGAGTCTTTAGATAATCTTCTATTGACTCTTGAGACGCATCCTAGTGGAGATGTGCATCGTGCAATTCATGATTTATGGCCACTATTTCATAAAGAACATGATCGACTTAGTCTTGGGAATCTGACTAAAAAAGACCCTGTTTGCCAGTTTTTAAGAAAACTGGATGGGAAGCCTATCCCCGACCCATAGAGGGCGTTTAAGCCGTTCTTGGACGTAAAACCAAGGGAAGATGTGAGCCACAATCACAACTACCTGTACATACACATGTTTTTTTTCAAAAGTAAATAAATAAATAAATAAAAAGAGAGAGAGAGTGTGTGAGACTCTAGCTGGCCTACATATAGATGTTATGATTGCCTTTCTACTTTCTCATCTATAAAACCCTCTTTTCCTTCCTTTCATTTCTACTCAACCCATACATTCAACAAATACAGAAGTGTGTAGAAATGGCAAGTTCCTCAGGTCATCAAATAAGAAATATTTGTGTTTTCGGTGGATCTAGTCCTGGGAAAGAAAAGGAGTTTTTAGAATCAGCAAATCATCTTGGTCAGGCGCTAGCTGAGAGAAAGATTCATTTAGTGTACGGGGGAGGCAATTTTGAGTTAATGGGAGGTGTGTCAATAGCTGCATTTTTAGGAGGTAGTCAAGTTTTGGGGGTCGTCCCCGAAGCTTTAGCATAAGGGGACATCATTGGAAAAACAATTGGAGAGGAACTTCAGGTCTCCACAATGTCGGCTCGAATGAATGCAATGTTTAACCATACTGATGCCTGCATTGCTTTACTAGGTGGTTTAGGCACATTGGAAGAGATCTTTCATATTTTCTCTTGGGCCCAATTGCGCATTCACCATAAACTCATAGGTTTGTTAAATGTTAATGGTTATTATGATAGGTTGTTGTCTTTTCTGGATCATGCTGTGGAACAGGAATTTCTAACATCTTCTATACGACAAATCATAATCTCTACTGCTACTGCTGAATAATTGGTTGACCAACTACAATCTTTCATTCCTGTAATTGATCCTTCCATGAGTCGTATAAATTGGTCAACTAAGGAAAGCCATAAAAAGCTTAGATTGGATTTAAGCCTTCATTTGTGAATTTTTGTATCTTTTGGTTTTATTATTGTGTTTTGTTGTTTCTTATATTTGTTTCAGTGTGTTCCAGGTTTGTCAGTGTTTGTTATTTCAAGTGATATCTTCTATACTCTATCTTTCTACCTTTAAACATTGAGGACAATGTCTCGTTTTAGTTGGGGGGAGAGGGCAGTAGTTAAAAAAAAAACCTAACTGTGTTTTCTATTTCATAAAGCATGTGCAAAATTGTTGTTACTATGATGACAGAGTAAGGAGAACTTTTTATGACTCTCGAGATGCATCTTAGTAATCATTCGTAACAAGGTCTATCATAATACTTCTTGAAATATTCAGATTTACAAACTCTCATATTGTTATTACTTAATTCTGCTTATATACTTATTTAACATGTATTCTTAAACCTTAATTTACACACACACACTTTAAACATATGATTGTGGGTTGCATATTGGATTATTACATTATTTATGTTTTTTTGTTAAAGGTAACAACTAAGGGAAAGGGATAGTATATAATTAAAAAAAAAAGAAAAGAAAAAGAAAAAAAAATGATGATAATAAAAATATAGATAAGTTTGGTTTCGTAGCCTCCCTAACCTAAGCAATTAAGCCCGAAGGGGTGTTTTAACACCTAATACCCTAAAGTCAACTAACTTGGGAGCTATTGACTTAACGCTTGTAACATGGGTTAAGAAGAAAAGCTTAAGGGAATTAAACATTGCATTATCTACATATCAGTATCTGCGACCCGAATTACTAAGCTCGTAGGGGTGTCTTAACACTTAATGCCCTAAGACCAACTAGTTTGGGAGTCATTAGCCGAAAGCTCGTTACATGGGTTAAAGATGCATGGTGTTTTAAATTATATGTATATATATTAAAAAAAAAAAAACAGAAGAAGACAAAAATAATAATCCCAACCCAAGGAAGTTAACCTTAAACATTAGAACAAAAAAATTTTGTTTGCTTCCAAGAAAAGCTCCATAATTATGTGTTGATACATTGAGCACAAAAGAAAGGTTTATGAATATCTTATTAAGAGGTATTGAGCAGGTATATAAATTTAACGAGAGTTTGTTTATCTGGATAGATTAATGGAAGTTAAATGATGACTACCTTGCTTTGTGGAATTTGCAAAGTATTTTTCTATTTTAACGCTTTGATTACTAGGGACTAGTAATAAGCTAGTTGGGGGGGTATGATTGATACTTAAAAGTGTATTTTTATCAAGGTTTTATATCATCATTTTGCACTTGAAGTATCAATAACTCTTTAACTAAAACATGTTTTATAATAATATATCTAATAATATAAGATACCTTTAATTTATGGTAAATGTTTATTATTGTAAAGAAATTTTAGAAATCATTTAGGTAATGTTATAATCTTGAATTTTTATGCACAAACTTTAGTTTTGGTATAGAGATTGCTTGATTCAATGTCTTACTTAATATGAAAGTACTTGTTCATTCTTAAGCAATAATCAATCTTCATCCTTTTAAACTTCATTGTAATATCTTTCGATCTAATATCACCATCGTTGATATTAGGTTGAGTTATCTTATATATGTTGAAGAAATCACCAATACATCACCATTAAAATTGATTTGGATCAAGACTTACCTTTTCTTATCAATTAAAATCTATTTACTTTTTTTCATCTTTGAAAACAAATCCATCAATTATTTTCAACCAAGTTATTATTAATTTAATTTCTTTTGAGTATTTTTTTTGTTACCTAGCTTATTTTCTAGATCTAGCTCTCTGTGGATATGACCTTGATCTTACCGAGTTAATTGCTATATCGCACACTCCTGCACTTGCGAGTTAAAACAAGCCGATTATAAAAAGCGGTCAAGCAATTTTGGCGTTGTTGCTGGGGAGCTAGCACGCAAAGGTAACAAAGTTAGATTTGATTATTGGAAAACCAAAACAAAATCATATAATAAGAAATCAATTGGCTTGCTTTACCGCCTAAAAAAAAATTGAAAAATAAAAAATCAAATGGCTGGTTTTACCGCCTCAAAAAAATTGACCTCAACTTTTCGGATATTGGACTGTTGGACTACTAATTGTTAGCTCTTGTTTGGTTGAACCATTTTTCTTTTGATGTTTATTCTAATTAGTTTATAATATTTATTGTTTATATTATAAGGTTGGTTTTACCGTCTCTTGTTTATTTTATTTTATCTAGTTGTATTGTTGTTATTTTGGTTTTTTTTTGTACTTGGTTGGTATTACCGCCTCTTGTTTATTTTATTTTTTTTATTGTTTTATTGTGATTATTTTTTTTATATTTATTGTTTGAAGTACTTGGCTGGTATTACCGCCTCTTTATTCATGCTTGTTATAATTGTCTTTTAATATTGTTAATATTGTTTATTAGTTGAAGTATGAATTTTCTAATTTGTTGTATTTTTATTTTTGAGCTATTACTTTATCTTTTACATTTCATTTACTTTTATTTGCAATCTTCTTTTTCTTTTTCCTTTCTTTTCATATTCATATAATTGTTATATTATTATTATTATTATTTTATCATGGCTAATGTTGAAGATGTAGAGGGTGAAGGGAGTGTTCAAGGTAATGGACCTCCACAATTCAATGATTAACCTAATTTTCGAACTCTTAGAGAGTATCTTCACCCAGCTAGACAAAGTACACCTTCATGTATTATCTTGCCCTTGAACCAACAAGCTTTCAATTTGAAACCGGGCATGATCTAACTTCTTCCCACATATCATGGTATGGATTCTGAAAATCCATATATACACATTAAGGACTTTGAAGAGGTATGTAATACTTTTATTGATAGAACATCCATTAAAGAAACTATTCGGCTTAAATTGTTCTCATTCTCTCTAAAGGATAAAGCCAAGCTTTGGCTAAACTCCCTGCGTTCTAGGTCTATAGGTACATGGAGAGAAATGCAAGCTGAATTTTTGAAAATATACTTCCCCACTCATAGGACAGCAGCCTTACAATGTCAAATGATGAATTTTTCTTGTAGTGCAAATGAGTCATTTCACCAAGCTTGGGAAAGGTTCAAAGACTTGTTAAATGCATGCCCCCACCATGGTTTTGAGATGTGGAGGTTAGTGAGTTTCTTCTATGACTCTCTTACCGCAGATTTTAAAAAGCTAGTGTTAACCATGTGTAATGGTGAGTTTTATGATAAAGAACCAAGTGAGGCCTTTGATTTTTTTGATCAATTGGCTGAAAACACAAAGCAATGGGAGACTTCTCTCCTAGTTCATGTTGAGTCTAGAAACACCATTTCTCATTCAAGTGGGAAGTTTCAATTGAAAGAGACTGATGACCTCAATGCTAGATTAGCCTCATTGACTAGGAAAGTAGAGTCTCTTGAGATTAAAAAAGTGCATGTCATGAGTGAACAACAAGAGGAAAGTTGTGTTGTTTGTGAGAGCAAAGGGCATAGGACAACTGAGTGTCCTACCATTCCAGCTTTCAAGGAAGTGCTATATGGCCAAACTTCTGATTCAAGTAATGTTAGAAAACCATTTCCAAACCAAGTTGGCAATCCTTACTCTGAGACCTATAATCCTGGATGGAGGAACCACCCAAATTTTGGATGGAGAAATGAGGGCTCTTTAGTACCTCAAACATTTCAACCTCCACCCCAACCATTTCATGCTCCCTCACACAACACATACCAACCACCTCATAAGAGATCCCTAGAGGATACTCTTCAACAATTCATGCAAAAACAAGGAGGAATCAACAACTAAGCTTACAAATTCCAAGACCAGACCAATAGGACCTTAGATGACATTCGAAGTCAACTAACTACGTTGACTCAATCACTAAGCATTCAAGAGAAGGAAAAAATCCCAGCTCAACCAATGCCCAATCCTAGAGGCTAGGTACACATGAGTGAATCCTTACCTAGTGAACCTTCAAACCATGAACAAGTCCAAGCCATCACTACCCTTAGAAGTGGAAAGATTGTTGACAAAGGTATAGGTTTTAGGATTTCAAAAAGTATTGTGGAGGAGAAATCTAGGGAAAGTGAAGAGGGAATCAAAACACAAGTGACAAATGAGAGTTTGAGTGACAAAGAAGATGAGCTAAATGAGAAAGAGATGAGAAAGGAGATGATTCAAGAAAAATTAGTGTCAAAGTAAGTGATTTAGAATTTGTTCCTAGAGCATCTTATACAAAGTTTCTTAAGGATTTATGCACAGTCAAAAGGAGATTGAATATGAAAGAAAGAGCCTTTTTGACTGAACATGCTCGTGCCATCATCCAGTTTAAGACCCCTCCCAAATACAAAGATCCTGGTTGTCCTACCATTTCATGCATTATTGGAAGTCACAAGATAGATCAAGCTTTGTTGGATTTAGGAGCAAGTGTGAATTTAATACCCTACACTGTTTACGAACAATTAGGTTTAGGAGAAATTAAGCCTACTCGAATCACCCTTCAATTAGCTGATAGGTCAATCAAGATTCCCAGGGGTATCGTTGAGGATGTGTTGGTCCAAGTAGATAAATTCTACTTTTCTGTTGATTTTGTAGTGTTAGACACCGCACCAATTTAGGGTTCTAATGCTCCCATCCCAGTCATCTTAGGGAGACCTTTCCTAGCTACATCCAATTCCTTAATTAACTGTAGGAATGGGTGATGAAATTATCTTTTGGGAATATGACTGTGGAGATGAACATATTCAATGTCTCCAAACAAATTGGGGAACATGAGGACATTAGAGAGGTAGATTTGATCCAAACAGTTTGTCAAGAACACTTTGAGAGAGCGTGGATCAAGGATGCATTGGAGAGAACTTTAATTCATGATGAAAGACTTTGTTCTTTGGAATGTGTTGATGAGGAAGTAAGAGAACTTGAGACTTATCTAGATCCAATGCCTATTATGTCAATAGGTCAATGGACCCCATCGTTTGAGCCTTTGATTTC
>NW_011502890.1:2721-15312 GCF_000495115.2 Populus euphratica | reverse complement strand
ATCTCAAATACTTATTTTTGGGAGAAAATGAAACTTTTCTGGTAATAATCTCTTCCAAACTTAATGCACATTAAGAAGGTAAGTTATTACAAACTCTGAAAATACACAAAAATATATTAGGATGGACCATAGCTGATATAAAAGGAATTAGTCCTTTGATTTGTATACACAGAATTTATTTGCAGGAAAATACTAAACCCTCTAGGGGAATGCAATGAAGGCTCAATCCTAATATGAAAGAAGTAGTGAAAAATAAATTCATTAAGCTTCTAGATAATGGAATCATTTATCATATTTCTAACAGCAAATGGGTAAGTTCTACCTAAGTTATACCCAAGAAGTCTAGAGTCACTGTGATAACAAATGAGAATAATGAGTTAATTCCCACTAGACTGTTACTGTTTGGTGCATGTGCATTGACTATAGGAAATTTAATTCAACGACTAGAAAAGATCATTTTCATTACATTTCATGGATCAAATCCTAGAAAGAGTTACAGGTCATGAATTTTATTGTTTCCTAGATGGCTATTCAGGTTACAACTAAATTAAAATTGCATTGGAAAATTAAGAGAAGACTACTTTCACATGTCCATTTGGTACTTTTGCATATCGAAGGATGCCTTTTGGATTATGTAATGCACCAGTCATATTTCAAATATGCATACTCAGTATATTTAGTGATATGGTTGAACATTTTCTTAAGATTTTATGGATAATTTTTCTGTTTTTGACGATTCATTTGATGATTGTTTGACTAACTTATAAACGATTTTGAGTAGGTGTGAAGAGAAGAATCTTGTACTGAATTGGGAAAAATATCACTTTATAGTAACAAACGGCATTGTACTTAGTCACATTATTTCATCAAAAGGAATTGAGGTTGATAAATCTAAAATCGAGTTAATTGCTAACTTGCTAACACCAAAATCTATTAAAAATGTTAAATCATTCTTAGGACATGTTGGTTTTTATAAAAGGTTTATCAAAGATTTTAGTGTAATATCTAAGCCTTTAAGTAACCTTCTAATAAAGGATAATATTTTTGAATGGACTGAATATTGTGAAGAAACCTTTGTTAAACTTAAAAACTTGCTTACTTGTGCTCCTGTCATTCAACCTCCTGATTGGTCATTACCTTTTAAAATAATGTGTGACGCTAGTGATTATACCGTAGGTGCTGTTTTGGAACAAAAAAAAGATATAAAACTTTATGTGATTTACTATACAAGTAAAACTTTAAATAATGCTCAAATGAATTACACCACCACTAAAAAAGAATTACTTGCAGTAGTATTTGCTTGTGAAAAATTCAGGTCTTATCTTGTTGTTTTTAATGATAATGCAGCATTGAAATATCTACTTGCTAAGAAAGATTCTAAGGCTAGATTGGTATGGTGGATTTTGTTACTTCAAGAATTTGACTTCAAGAAAGATTGGTATGCTAAGAAAGATTCTAAGGCTAGATTGGTATGGTGGATTTTGTTACTTCAAGAATTTGACTTCAAGAAAGATTGGTATGCTAAGAAAGATTCTAAGGCTAGAAAGATTCTAAGAAAGATTCTAAGGTCTTATCTTGTGAAAAATAGTGCTCACCTATTGTTGTTTTTAATGATCATGCAGCATTGAAATATCTTCTTTCTAAGAAAGATTCTAAGGCTAGATTGGTATGGTGGATTTTGTTACTTCAAGAATTTGACATCACAATCAAAGATAAGAAAGGCACCAAAAATGTTGTCACAGATCATTTATCAAGATTGACAACAGATTCAAAAAATAACATCACACCAATCGATGACCACTTTCGAGATGAATCTTTACTTTCTATCTCTATAATGCCTTGGTTTGCTAATATTGTCAATTTTCTTGTTTCAAGACAATTGCCAGTTTATTGGAGTACCAAAGATAAAAGAAAGTTCTTAAATGAAGTGAAGAACTCTTATTGAGATGATTCATATTTATTTAAATATTGTCCTGATCAAATATTTTGAAGATGCATTCCTAACAATGAGGTAAGTAGTGTCATTAAATTTTATCATTCTCATCAAGAAAAACAATTGTAAAAATCTTAAAAATTAGATTTTACTGGCCCACCATGCTCAAGGATTCACATGCATTCTGTAAGTCTTGTGAAAATTTTCAAAAGTTGGAATATATTTCAAAACATCACATAATGCCTTTAAATCCTATTCTTGTCATTGAGATCTTTGACTGTTGGGGTATAGATTTCATGGGTCCATTTCCTCCATCATTTGGTTTCTTATACATATTAGTCACAGTAGATTATGTTTCAAGATGGATAGAAGCAATTCCAAGTCGAAACAATGATCACAAAATAGTGATAAAGTTTTTGAAAGAAAATATTTTGAGTTAATTTGGAATCCCTCAAGCCATGATAAGTGATGGTGGAATACATTTCTATAACAAGTCATTTGAGTCTTTAATTAAGAAATATGGAATCACACATAAAGTTTTCAACCCTTATCACCCTCAAGCAAATGGACAAGTAGAGCTTGTTAATAGGAAGATCAAACACATTTTAGAGAAAACAGTGAGCCCTAATAGGAAAGATTGGTCTTCAAACTTAATGATGCACTTTGGGCTTATCAAACTGCTTATAAAACATCATTAGATATGTCACCTTATAGACTAGTCTATGGAAAACCTTATCACTTGCCTATGGAACTTGAACATAAAGCTTATTGGGCTATTAAAGCTTTTAATTCAAATCTTGATGATGCTAATCAACTACGAAAATTACAAATAAATGAGCTTGAGGAAATAAGAAATGATGTATATGAAAATTCAAGAATTCATAAAGCAAGAATCAAAGAGTTTTATGACAAGAAAATAATGAGAAAAACATTCAATGTTGGTTAAAAAGTCTTGATTTATAATTCTCGACTACATTTATTTCCTAGAAAACTAAGATTAAGATGGAGCGGTCATTTTATTGTGAAACATGTGTATTGATTAGTACTTAAAAGTGCATTTTTATCAAGGCTTTATATCATCATTTTGCACTTGAAGTATCAATAACTCCTTAACTAGAACATGTTTTGTAATAACAAGTCTGATAATATAAGATTCCTTTAATTTATGGTAAATGCTCATTTTAACTATAGGTACTCTCACAATTCAAAGGATTGATTGTTGTGATTAACTATTGGAAGTGAAAGGACAAAGAAAAGGCTAAGTTTACGAAGGAGATGCCGATTCACTTCAAATTCGAACACTGTTCAGTCATCGGATCATATCTAGAGCTATAGATCTTGGATTTCATATTAATTTATATGGCTGGAAAGATAACAAATAGGACTACAACTTTCATGGGAAAGACCCAAATTTGCCATTTTCAAATTCAAAGTTTGGCCACAAAAGAGAAGTCTGAATCTGTCTTGCAATCCAGCCCAAACACTACTCAAATTTTTATCCATAACTGGAGTTCTAGAAGTCCAAATGATCTGAAATTTGATGGGTGGAAGGAAAAGGCAATTTTCAACAACTTTCATAAGAGAACCAGCTCAAATTTGGATGGTAGAAATAATATTTCATTCACACAAGAGCATGAGTGTTATCCACCACGTCCACCAGCAGCACTACTCAGTATTTTAGACATATCTCGAGCTGTAGTGATCCAAATGATCTAAAATTTGGTGGGTGGAAGGAAAAAACAATTTTCAACAACTTTTATGAACACTTTACCAAATTCTGATTGCATCAATGTCAATTTAGCCATACAAAGTGCTTGAGTGATGCTCTCCACCAAGTCCACTAATCAATAGTTGGCCACTACATCAATTATCAATTACCACATGAATAGTTATGAATTTTAGCCTATAAAAGGAAGCATTTTCCATTCATTTGGGCATCTTGTTTTTCATATCAAGATCATGTTCTTGCTCTTTGACACGACTAAAAGATTGTTGTCTTCTCCCAAGTGCAGGAGTGTCGAAGTAATAAATAACCCGGCAAGACCGGGGTCGAACCACAGGGAGGTTAATTGTTCAAATTATAAATAACAATTATAAACAACAACAACAATAATAATAACAACAACAACAATAATAATAGTAATAACAATAATAACAATAACAATAACAATAATAATAATAATAATAATAATAATAATAATAATAACAATGACAATAACAATAATAACTATAATAATAATAATAATAATAATAATAATAGTAGTAGTAGTAGTAGTAGTAGTAGTAGTAGTAATAGTAATAATAGTAATAATAATAATAATAATAATAAAGAAAGAGAAGAAGAAGAAGATGATGAGAACTTGGAGATGGAAAATTAATGTAAGGATTAAACAATAATAATAACAAATGTCAAGGTTAGAGGTTCCACTAATGGTATGTCAAACAAGTATAGTATAAACTCTTATTATTCAATTGGAAACCACACATAAAGGAGGTTCCATTCAGATTATAGATTGTTAACATGATTACATTAGTCATCTTATTCGATTAATGCTAGTACTTGTAAATCTTGTCAAGCATTCATGATTATAACTTATGTTAACAACAAATCAAGTTCCTTTCATAGCTCAAGTGTCGGTTATACCATACAGTATGAATTATGAAAGTGTCAAGCATTTGTTGTACCAAGTGTTATACAACATAAATCAAGATTAGTCATTTAACAAGCAAAGTATTAAAGAGTGAACAAGATAACAAATACAAAACATGTTAGTATCAAACATTAAAGTCCATATTAAGTTTACACTATACTTATTCTTACACCATTAGTGTAACCTTTTCACCTTGACATAATAAACTTAGCTAGACATTATGAAAGAAAGAAAAATAAATAAATAAAATAAGAACATAAATAAGATAAGAGTTAACAAGTAAATGAAAAGAAATGAAAGGCATAAACTTGATATTAATGAAAGCAAAACATAAACATTACAAAAAATACAAAGATAGAAAGCAAGAGCGTGAAAGGCATAAACTTAATATTAATGAAAGCAAAGCATAAACATTACAAAAAATACAAAGAGAGAAAGGAAGAGCATGATCTTGATCTGGAAACCAAGATGCCTAAATGCATGGCAAATGCCTCCTTTTATAGGCCAAAATTGGGAACTATTGATTTGATGACTAATTGATAAGTGGGTGGCCAACTTTTGACTTGGTGACAATCCTTATCTTCTCTTGTCTGCCCAAAACATCATTGATAACGTCAAAAGTGGAGCCAGTTAAAAACATGAAAGTTGTAGACAATTGTCTCAGCTTTCTTGTGTAAAATATTCAGCTCATTTGGACTTCTAGAACTCCAGATATGGCCAAAATACTGAACAGTGCTCGGGCTGGAAGATATATTCGGGCTTCTTTGTTGTTGCTACAATTTGGACTTGAAAATGGTCTTTTTAGATCTTGAGCTCCATATGAAAGTTGTAGGCCTTTGTCTTACCTTTCCATCCATATAAATTGGACCTAAATCTGAGATATATAGCTCCAGATATGACCTAATTACCAAACAGTGTTCCGGTTTGGATTGCACCGACATCTCTTTTCTAAGTCTTGCAATTTAAGTTCTTAAAGTCATCAATCAATCCTTTCATTTATGTGATAGGCCTGCATTTAAAATGAACGTTTACCACAAATTAAAGGTATCTTATATTATTAGATATATTATTATAAAACATGCTTTAGTTAAGGAGTTATTGATACTTCAAGTGCAAAATGATGATATAAAACCTTGATAAAAATGCACTTTTAAGTACTAATCACTCTTTCTCTTTATATTGTTGTAATGCTTAAGATTTGTTTTCATTAATCTCTTGTTCATGCTTTTCATTTCCTTTACCATACTTAGTTAACTTACATCATGTTTATGTTCTTATATTATTTCTTTAAGTTTTTCTCCTTCATAATGTCTAGCTAAGTTAATTATGTCAAGGTGAAAAGGTTTCACTAATGGTGTTAGGATAAGTAAATATAAACTCAATATGGACTTCAATGCTTATATCCTAAACAACTTGCTATTAACATGTCTTATCATTTTTATCTTATTAATTCTTAATATCTTACTTGTTAAATGGTTAATCCAGATTTGTGTTGTGTAACAATTGATACATCAAATACTTGATCCTTCGTAGTACTTGGCCGACATTGTTATTATGAGAGGAACTTGATTTGTTGTCAACATAAGTTAGTATCATGAATACTTGATAAAATTTATAAGTATGGTGTTATGTAAATAAGATGATTAATATGATCATGTTGATAATTAATAAAGAGTTTATACCTTACTTATCTCTAATACTATTAGTGTATCCTCTAACCTTGACATTTGTTTTTATCATTGTATAATCTTCACATTAATTTTACATCTCAAAGTCCTCTTTAACTGATTTTCACCACCACCATCATCATTTTTATTGTTGTTGTTGTTTTTATTTATTATTATTGTTGTTGTTGATTATTGTTGTTGTTGTTGTTATTATTATTGTTGTTGTTGTTGTTATTATTATTTTGTTGTTTTTATTTATTATTATTGTTGTTGTTGTTGTTGTTGTTTTTATTTATAATTTATATAGTTAACCTCTCTGTGGTTCGACCCCAGTCTTGCCGGGTTATTTATTACTTTGACACTTCTGCACATGGGATAAGACATCAACTCTTTGATCGTGTCAAGTTTTTGGCGCTGTTGCCGGGGAGGTAAGTTCTTATATAAATTATAATATTTATTTTATTTTCACTTTTCATTTTATTTTGTATCTAACTTTTGTTTCTTTTGTTTTGTTTCCTTCTTCTTTTATTTTCTTCCTCCTTTTATTTTCTTCCTACACGTGCATGAGAGTTTGGTCACGTACATTAAGTGGTAGACTTTGTAGGGTATCCTCATCATTTTCAGAAAAAATAGCTGAAGAAGATAACCAGACACTTCATAATGAGAATAGCCGAGTTAGAACACTTAGAGACCATATGAACCCTACAAGAACAAGTGCACCTTCATGCATAATTTTCCCTCCTGATGCATCTCACTTTAATTTTAAGCCAGACATTATTCAACTTTTACCTTCTTTTCATGGCTTAGATCTAGAAAATCCATACTTGCATTTGAGAGAATTTGAAGAAGTTTGTAACACCTATAATGACTTAAATTGTAGCATGAATACCATCAGATTAAAGCTTTTTCCTTTTTCATTAAAAGATAAAGCTAAAACATGGCTACAAAATCTTAGGTCAAGATCCATTCATGCTTGGGATGAAATGCAACAACAATTTTTAAAGAAATTTTTTCCATCTCATAGAACAAACTCATTCAAAAGACAAATCACCATTTTCACTCAAAAACCAGGAGAAACACTTTACCAATGTTGGGATAGGTATCGGGACTTGTTTAATACTTGCCCTCATCATGGTTTTGAAACATGGAGATTGGTTTCACATTTTTATGACGGGTTAACACCTAAAGATAGACAAATGGTAACAATAATGCATAAACTTCACAGCCACTGTTTCAAGCAAACCATAATTTTCAAAATTCTCATGGATATGCACCTTCCTTATGCTCCACCTCCTAGAAGAAATCTGGAGGAAACATTGCATGCATTCATTGAAAAGCAGGAGACAATCAACACTCAAAATGCTCAAACCATGGCAAATATAAAAGATGCTCTTGCAAAATTCACATCTACTCTCAGTTTTCAAGAGAAAGGTAAGTTTCCATCTCAACCACAGCAAAATACCAAGGGGCAATACAATACAAATGCAAGTAGTTTCGCAAACCATCACATGGATCAAGTCAAATCAGTCATCACTCTTCGCAGTGGTAAGGTTATTGAAAAACCCACTCTTGAACCTTATGAGAAAGATGATGAGTTAATCTCCGAGGGTAAGGAAGGGGTTGAAGCTGAACATTGCAAAGAAAAGACTGATTCCCCGCCAGCACTTCCATTTCCTCATACCATGACCAAACAAAGAAAAGTCAATCACAACTCTGAAATTTTTCAAACTTTCAAACAGGTAAGGATCAATATGCCTTTGTTGGATGCTATTAAACAAGTTCCTTCTTATGCTAAATTTTTGAAAGATTTGTGCACTGTGAAGAGAAAACTGAATGTGAAAAAGAAAGCCTTTTTAGCCGAACAAGTAAGTGTCATTCTTCAGAACAATAATGCTTTGAAATATAAAGACCCTGGTTGTCCTACAATTTCATGCTTTATTGGAGAACATAAAATTGAAAGAGCTTTACTTGATCTCGGAGCTCTTCTGTAACTCTTTGAAAGTCTCAATCTATGTGAGTTAAAACCAACTTCTGTAACTCTGTTACTTGCTGATAGATCTGTAAAAGTGCCTAGAGGAATAGTTGAAGATGTGTTAGTACAAGTTGATAAATTCATTTATCCTGTGGATTTTATTGTCTTAGATACACAAACTGTTGAAGCATGTAATTTAATTCCTGTTATTTTAGGACATTCATTTCTTGCAACGTCTAATGCATTGATTAATTGTAGGAATGGACTGATGAAGTTATCATTTGGAAACACGACATTGGAGATGAATATTTTCAACATTTGCAAGCAACCTGGAGATAATAATGATTTATAGGAAGTGGATTTTATTCAAAAATTAGTTCATGATCAATTTAAAACTATTTCCAATGAAATTGAATTTAATGAGTCTGAGAATTTGCAAATGGTTTATTTTCAGGAAGAATCAAAAGCAAGTAATTGGAGACCACAAATTGAAGAATTACCACCACAATCAATTGAGTCTATACCTTCATGTGTTCAACCACCAAAACCTGATTTGAAATCACTGCCATTCAATCTCAAATACTCATTTTTGGGAGAAAATGAAACTTTTCCGGTAATAATTTCTTCCAAACTTAATGCACATCAAGAAGGTAAGTTATTACAAACTCTGAAAATGCACAAAAATGCATTAGGATGGACCATGGCTGACATAAAAGGAATTAGTCCTTTGATTTGCACATATAGGATTTATTTAGAGGAAAATGCTAAACCCTCTAGAGAAATGCAACGAATGCTGAATCCTAATATGAAAGAAGTAGTGAGGAATGAAGTCATTAAGCTTCTAGATAATGGAATCATTTATCCTATTTCTGATAGCAAATGGGTAAGTCTTACCCAAGTTGTACCCAAGAAGTCTGGAGTCACTGTGATAACAAATGAGAAAAATGAGTTAATTCTAACTAGGACTGTTACTGGTTGACGCATGTGCATTAACTATAGGAAACTTAATTCAATGACTAGAAAAGATCATTTCCCCTTACCTTTCATGGATCAAATCCTAGGAAGAGTTGCAGGTCATGAATTTTATTATTTTCTAGATGGCTATTCAGGTTATAATCAAATTGAAATTGCATTGGAAGATCAAGATAAGACCACTTTCACATGTCCATTTGGTACTTTTGCATATCGAAGGATGCCTTTTGGATTATGTAATGCCCCAGCCACGTTTCAAAAATACATGCTTAGCATATTCAGTGATATGGTTGAACGTTTTCTTGAAATTTTTATGGATGATTTTTCTGTTTTTGGCGATTCATTTGATGATTATTTGACTAACTTAGAAAAGGTTTTGAGCAGGTGTGAAGAGAAGAATCTTGTGCTGAATTGGGAAAAATATCATTTTATGGTAATAAACGGCATTGTACTTGGTCACATTGTTTCATCGAAAGGAATTGAGGTTGACAAATCTAAAATTGAATTAATTGCCAACTTACCAACACCAAAATTTGTTAAAGATGTTAGATCATTCTTAGGACATGCTGGTTTTTATAGAAGGTTCATCAAAGATTTTAGTGTTATATCTAAGTCATTGTGTAACCTTCTAACAAAGGAAAATGTTTTTGAATGGACTGAACAATGTGAAAAAGCCTTTATTCAACTTAAAAACTTGCATACTTCTGCTCCTGTCATTCAACCTCCTGATTGGTCATTACCTTTTAAAATAATATGTGATGCTAGTGATTATGTCGTGGGTGCTGTTTTGGGACAAAGAAAAGATAAGAAACCTTATGTGATTTACTATGCAAGTAAAACTTTAAATAGTACTCAAATGAATTACACCACTACTGAAAAAGAATTACTTGCAGTAGTATTTGCATGTGAAAAATTTATGTCTTATCTTGTCGGCTCACCTGTTGTTGTTTTTAGTGATCATGCAGCTTTGAAATATCTTCTTTCAAAAAAGGATTCTAAGGCTAGACTGGTACGATGGATTTTGTTACTTCAAGAATTTGATATCACAATCAAAGACAAGAAAGGCACCGAAAATGTTGTCGCGGATCGTTTGTCAAGATTGACAATAGATTCGAGATCTGATATCATACCAATCGATGACTACTTTCCTGATGAATCATTATTTTATGTCTCTACAATACCTTGGTTTGCTAATATTGTTAATTTTCTTGTTTCAGGACATTTGCTAGTTCATTGGAATACCCAAGACAAAAGAAAGTTCTTGAATGAAGTGAAGAACTTTTATTGGGATGACCCTTATTTATTCAAATATTGTCCTGATCAAATATTTCGAAGATGCATTCCCAACAATGAGGTAAGTAATGTCATTAAATTTTGTCATTCTGAAGCATGTGGAGGTCATTTCTCATCAAGAAAGACAACTGCAAAAATCTTACAAAGTGGATTTTACTAGCCCACCATGTTCAAGGACTCATATGCATTCTGTAAGACTTGTGAAAATTGTCAAAAGTTGGGATCTATTTCAAAACGTCACATGATGCCTTTAAATCCTATTCTTGTTATAGAGATCTTTGATTGTTGGGGTATAGATTTCATGGGTCCATTTCCTCCATCATTTGGTTTCTTGTACATATTAGTCGCAGTAAATTATGTTTCAAAATGGATAGAGGCAATTCCAAGTCGAAACAATGATCATAAAACAGTGATAAAGTTTTTGAAAGAAAATATTTTAAGTCGATTTGGAATTCCTCGAGCCATGATAAGTGATGGTGGAACACATTTCTGCAACAAGTCATTTGAGTCTTTAATGAGTAAATATGGAATCACACACAAAGTTGCCACCCCTTATCACCTCCAAACAAGTGGACAAGTAGAACTTGCTAATATGGAGATCAAACAGATCTTGGAAAAAACAGTGAACCCTAATAGAAAAGACTAGTTTTTAAGACTTAATGATGCACTTTGGGCTTATCGAACAGCTTATAAAACATCATTAGGTAGACTAGTCTATGGAAAACCTTGTCACTTGCCTGTGGAACTTGAACATAAAGCGTATTGGGCTATTAAAGCTTTCAATTCAAATCTTGATGATGCTAGTCAATTGCGGAAATTACAAATAAATGAGCTTGAGGAAATAAGAAATGATGCATATGAAAATGCAAGAATTCATAAAGCAAGAATCAAAGAATTTCATGATAAGAAAATACTAAGAAAAACATTTGATGTTGGTCAAAAAGTCTTGCATTATAATTCTTGACTCCATTTATTTCCTGGAAAACTAAGATCAAGATGGAGTGGTCCTTTTATTGGGAAACATGTGTATCCATATGAGGCCTGTGATATCGAGAATCCAAAGAATGGTAATGTTTTCAAGGTAAATGGACATCGTTTGAAAGTTTACTTTGACAACTTTTCAATTGAAAATGACTCTATTGAATTGGGTGATCCTTTATATAAAGATTGATATTTGTTTTCTTCTCTCTCACATTAATTTTTTGTTTTCTTTTGGTGTGACCTTTGTTTTGCTAGTTTTTTTTCCCACCCCGGTCAAATGGCGGATAACAGTACTTCGTGACTTCAGTCGGTTCTTTTAGTTTTCCATGATAACTAATATCTGTGTATATATTTGTTCAATTCTTTGCTCTTTCTCCCTTCCTTACATCTCTTCTCATTTGAAAATGGACACCACTCTCGAAAAATTGAAAAAGTATTTTCCTACTCTGCCTCAGAATGCGATTACAAAATTTTATCGTGGTAGATGTGCAGGATTGAGATTGTTAATGAACCATGAAATTCCTGAATATATTCACTGGCTAATTGAAGCAAAGGTCCGATTATCAGGTGAGTCCTCAAATTCTTTCATTTCATACATGCCTAGAACAGGTAAAAGCACTTTTGTAAAGAAACGTCATGCAAAACGACTACAAGTCTATCACAGATGTGTCAGATGGACTTGTAATATAAAATGTCGTTCTTTAGGAATGGTATCTATAAATCGTGAAGATAAAATATAGTTCATTAAGGATGGCCTAAGTAAGGAGTCTTTAGATAATCTTCTATTGACTCTTGAGACGCACCCTAGTGGAGATGTGCATCGTGCAATTTATGATTTATGGCCATAATTCCATAAAGAACATGCTCGACATAGTCTTGGGAATCTGACTAAAAAAGACCTTGTTTGCCAATTTTTAAGAAAACTGGATGGGAAGCCTATTCCCGACCCATAGAGGGCGTTTAAGCCGTTCTTGGATGTAAAACCAAGGGAAGATGTGAGCCACAATCACAACTACTTATACATACACATGTTAACTATTTGTACATACACTTTTTTTAAATAATAATAATAATAATAATAAAAGAGAGAGAGAGAGACTTCAGCTGGCCTACATATAGGTG
>NW_011502890.1:0-2682 GCF_000495115.2 Populus euphratica | reverse complement strand
ATATACACAATATTAATAATAATAATAATAATAATAATAATAAAAGAAAGAGAGAGAGACTCCAGCTGGCCTACATATAGGTGATATGATTGCATTTTCACTTTCTCATCTATAAATTTTTCTCTTCATTCCCTTCATTTCTACTCAGCCCACACATTTCACAGATATCAAAGTGTGTAGAAATGACAAGTTCCTCAAGTCATCAAATACGAAATATTTGTGTTTTTGGTGGATCTAGTCTTGGGAAAGAAAAAGAGTTTTTAGAATCAGCAAATCATCTTGGTCGGGTATTAGCTGCAAGAAAGATTCATTTGGTGTATGGAGGAGGCAGCCTTGGGTTAATGGGGGTGTGCCAATAGCTGTATTTTTATGAGGTAGTCACGTTTTGGGGGTTGTCCCCAAAGCTTTAGCACATGGTGATATTATTGGAACAACAATCGGAGAGGAACTCCAGGTCTCCACAATGTCTGATCGAATGAATATAATGTTTAAACATGCTGATCCTTTCATTGCCTTGCCAGGTGGTCTGGGCACATTGGAAGAGATCTTTCATATTTCCTCTTGGGCCCAACTTCACATTCACCATAAACCCATAGGTTTGTTAAATGTTAATGGTTATTATGATAAGTTGTTGTCTGTTATTGATCATGCTGTGGAACAAGAATTTCTAACGTCTTCAGCACGACAAATCATAATCTCTACTGCCACTGTTGAACAATTGATTGACCAACTACAATCTTTCACTCCTATAATTTATCCCTCCATGAGTTGTATAAATTGGTCAACTAAAGATAGCCGTAAAAAGCTTAGATTGGATTTAAGCCTTCGTTTGTGAAACCTTGTGTTTTATTATTTTGTTTTGTTATTTCTCATATTTGTTTAAGTGTGTTTCAGGTTTGTCAGTGTTCGTTGTTTCAGGTGATATCTTCTACCCTTTATCTTTCTACCTTATAACATTGAGGACAATGTTTCGTTTTGGTTGGGGGGAAGGGGTAGTAATTGATATTTCCAAAAAAAAATCCAAAAAAAAAACTTTACTAGTTGTGTTTCTATTTGCAAAACCATTGTTACTATGATGGCAGAGTCAAGGAGTTCTTTTGTTAAAATGACTCTTGAGACGCATCCTAGTAAATATTCTTAACAAGGTCTATTATAATACTTCTTGAAATATTCAGGTGTACAAACTCTCACATTATTATTTATTACTTCTACTCATATACTCATTAAAACAAATATTTTTAAACCTTCATCTTCACACACACACTTTAACATATGATTGTGGGTTGCATATTGGATTATTACATTATTTATGTTCTTCTGTTAAAGGTAACAACTAAAGAAAAGGGATAGTATATAAGTTTTGCTTTAAAAACAAAAAACAAAAAAACATAATGATTATAAATGTAATTAAAAAAATAAAAAAAAATGTAGATACGTTTGGTTTCATAGCATCCCTAACCTGAGTTATTAAGCCCGAAGGGGTGTTTTAACACCTAATACCCTAAAGTCAACTAACTTGGGAGCTATTGGCCCAATGCTTATTACATGGGTTAAGGAGAAAAGCTTAAGGGAATCAAACATTACACTATCTACATATCAGTTTCTGCAACCCGAGTTATTAAGCTCGAAGGGGTGTCTCAACACCTAATACCCTAAGACCAACTGGTTTGGGAGTCATTAGCCGAAAGCTCATTATATGGGTTACAGATGCATTGTGTTTTAAGTTAAATGTATATAAAAAAATAATAATAATCCCAACCCAAGGACGTTAACCTAAAACATTAGAACATAATATTGTTTTCTTCTAATAAAAGCCCCATCATCTATGTTTTCTTACATTGAGCACATAAAAAAAAAGGTTTATTAATATCTTGTTTCAACAATATGAAGTAGATATATATAAATTTAATGAGAATTTATTTACTTGGATAGAGTAATAGAAGTTAAATGATGAATACCTTACTTTGGGGAACTTGCAAATTGTTTTTCTATTTTAACGCTTTGATTACTAGCGACTAGTAATAAGCTGGTTGGGGGGTGTGATTAGTACTTAAAAGTGCATTTTTATCAAAGCTTTATATCATAATAAGCTGGTTGGGGGGTGTGATTAGTACTTAAAAGTGCATTTTTATCAAAGCTTTATATCATCATTTTGCACTTGAAGTATCAATAATTCCTTAACTAGAACATGTTTTGTAATAACAAGTCTGATAATATAAGATACCTTTAATTTATGGTAAATGCTCATTTTAACTATAGGTATTCTCACAATTCAAAGGATTGATTGTTGTGATTAACTATTGGAAGTGAAAGGACAAAGAAAAGGCTAAGCTTACGAAGGAGATGCCGATTCACTTCAAATTCGAACACTATTCAGTCATCAAATCATATCTAGAGCTATAGATCTTGGATTTCAAATTAATTTATATGGCTGGAAAGATAACAAACAGGCCTACAACTTTCATGGGAAAGACCAAAATTTGCCATTTTCAAATTCAAAGTTTGGCCACAAAAGAGAAGTCTGAATCTGTCTTGCAATCCAGCCCAAACACTACTCAAAGTTTTATCCATAACTGGAGTTCTAGAAGTCCAAATGATTTGAAATTTGGTAGGTGGAAGGAAAAGACAATTTCCAACAACTTTCATAAGAGAACCAGCTCAAATTCGGATGGTAGAAATGAG
>NW_011502908.1:0-15131 GCF_000495115.2 Populus euphratica | reverse complement strand
AATTTATTTGAATATATGTGTGTGTGTATATATATAAACTTTTTTATTTTTACTTAAAAACTTTTTAAATACAAAAAATATATTAGAAAAACTGGTATATATAACTTTTTAAATACAGAAAAATACACGGTTAAAGTATCTAGTCAGAAAAGATATTCTGGAATTAAAGAAAGTTTCTTTTACAAGGGCCGGGCCCTACCAAACCCCTGTTTCCGCCATGCCTCCTGGAATCGTACAATTTCAGTAATAGGATTTCATTCTACCGACATATTAGAAAAACAAATTGAGACAAAATAAAAGCAAAGATCCACCCGTTACGATTATATAATCATTTCATTAGGTAACTACAAGAGCAAGAGTTTAAAAAAAAAAAAAAAAACATACACGAGTTATTAGTAGATGAAAAAGAAAAACATATAATTAACAGAATAAGAGTAAATTTTCAAAAACACTTGCTGCTTCCATTCTTAATTCATTTTGTGCTTTTGGTAGGCGCTTCTTCCATTAATCCATTTCTCATTAATTTAGTTTGATTCTGTTTGTGGACGCTGCCATGCCCATAGATGAACCGGGCTGCTCCTTCAGTGTAGACATGAGTTTCGCTGTCAAGCCTGCCATTAAGTAATGTTCCAAGTTAGTCACGGCTTAATTATTATAGAAGAGAAAGGTAGGAGGAGGATGACATGCATGGGCCTTACGATTTTCGAACAGCTTTGCTCAATGTCGAGGCTGATGAAAATGTTTTACCATCAAGATACCTGTTTTCCCCTTTAATCCTCTGTTTAATTCTGGTGTCTATCTCATCAGCACTCAGCATAAATGGAGAATCTGAAGCCTGTTAATTAAATTGCAACTTTTACAAGTGCCTGAACTATCACGGTAAAGACAAGTTGTATGTATAGTCTTGATTGACAGTAATAAAGGCCTAAAAATTTGTGTCCAAGTAAATTTGCGGGGAACTGATAAGTGCTGAAACTATTTCATTTAAGTGATCATCATAAGGCTAGAAGAACGTTTCAGAAGCCTGGAACGTGGAGGATTAATTGTTTTTAGAACAGAAAGAGAATGTGTTAGGTATAATACCATGACCCATCCCCAGGTATCAGCATAGGAAGGGATATGAGCTGAATAAGGCACCACATCTGCACGTTGGGAAATAAAGAAAAATAAAATTGGCCAAGCCATTAATTTGGTTTCAGTTTTGTTGCTTTATAAAAAAGAAACAAAATGTAAGTAAATATTTAGGAGTTACTTACATTTGAACACCTGCCTTAAAGTGTTGTAGATGCATGAAAACACTTCTGTATGACTGAAAATTCCAGCTGGTCCTGCCTGCAAAATTCACAGGACATGAATGGTTATTTCTTCCATCCTCCCTCTTCCCCACTGTCTCTCTCTTTCCAAAAACCAGAAACGATTATCTACCTGCGTGATAAATACGCCACCTTGATTGAGTCTGGGCTTAACGGTGTGCTCATAAAAGGACTTAGTGTAGAGTTTGTAACATGGGCCTCCCTCTATTGGGTCTGCCAGGTCTCCTATGATCACATCATAGCACTCCTTTCCACTTTCTAGCTCAGCTCTGCAACATTTCACAGCAACAATATATATGAACGAGAAGAAACGAGAATAGTAATGAAATGCTTAACCTTTTTTTTAACAACAATAGCAAAAAAACATAGAATCTAGAGTCAAACCTGGCATCGTTGATGATGACCTCAAGTCTTGGATCACAGAAAGCTTCTCTATTCACAACCAAGTATGCCTTGCAGAAGTTTACCACCTCCTGATTCCATGACACAAGTTTGGGTTACGAGCTGTAAAATTTTCCTGGCCATTTCCTTACATTACATGGCAGTGAATAAAGCACTCTGGTCTTTGGTCACACATGGCTTATAATTATTTGTTTTTTGGTTGAACTGATATTTTCATCAATACATTATTATTGGTGGTTAGGAGAACGCTGAGTGCTTGATTTATTGGCCATGAACCTAAACGACATGCCCTTTTCCTTGATGTAGCGGAGCTACAAGTCCCAAACAAACTTCAATAAAGAGCAAGGGAAGAAAAATAGGATCAAAAAAAGGAATTGTCTAACATTTCAGGGTAACACAAACATAATAATGATAGATAATCATTTTCTTGATAAAGTTTTTTGGACAAACTAAGCCAACAATAACTATGCTGTCCCCTCTATTTGGGGACCAAGAAAAAAAGGGATTAATGATTATAGATAACCTTACTCGATCAGAAAAAAAGAAAAAGAAAAAAAAGAAAAAAAGAAAAAGTAAAAGTGATAATTCTGATTCATCGAAGCGGATGGGCGATAGCGAGATTAAACTATTTAACGTTATAAATTCCTTTTAATGGAAGTAGGGGATTAAACAAAGAGTGGGTTACTTGAATTACCTCATCAATGTCACACATGACAACCTTCTCCACTGTCTTGTGTCTTAGTATTTCTCTTGCAGTGGAACCTTCACCTCCTCCCATGATAAAGACCGTCTTTGGACTGCAAGCAGATGTAGAAAAACAATCGCTACAAATTAAGCAACGCTAGAGTACCACATAGGGACCCTTCAATCCTCCAAAATACTACTAATAATAAAAACAGAAGAAAGAATTACCTTGAATGATGAAGAAATGCTGGATGAACAAGAGATTCATGGTAGATGAATTCATCCACTTCCGCACTTTGCAGCTTTCCATCAATGACTAAAGCCTGTCAGGCAGAACAAAAATAATTTATCTTAGGATAGAATACTGGAAAATTATTTAAGCTGGACATATACAAAGCACTCTTTCTTCTTAAGAGTAGAAGTTTTTTGAAACATGGACCTTGCCAAACGGCTTTGTGTCCAATAGTGCAATGTCCTGATACCGAGAGGCCCCTGTGTGCAGAATACTGCGACAAAAATAAAGAACGATAGTCAATGCACGAATCAACCATGAAAGGGGGATTTTGGAGTGTTTGTTTTTGTGTCCCACAATGTTTTTTATCTGAAATTAATGTTTCTCTTAAAAAAAATATATATATATTTTTTAATTAAAAAATACAATGTACCGCTTTGGCCTGTTAATTAACAATTTCACTTTTAAGGTTCCTTTTTTTTATTCTAATTAACAGCCACTATACCATCACAAAAACAAATAAACTTGAAGGAGAACCAAATCCTTGAAACGAGACCAGAGGGAACATGCCGGAGTATTACAGATTATATTTACAAATAGCCTTAGCCTAATGGTTTCCGCATTGAAGCAGATTTTGAGTAACTTCAGTTTCTTTTTTTTTTTTCTTTTGGATACCCAAAAACACTTAAGACCTTTTGATGAACCAAAAAAATATGATGACTATTCTATAATTTCGCTTTGTCTCGCACAATAAAACGGTATTGGTTCTTTTTTGATTCATGAAGCTTCTCCTGTGACACTGTCTTAGGAATTCTATCATAAAATTTGTGAAATAAAACATGTTTCACCGCAAAACCCGTCACTAAATAAGAGAGAAGAGGAGATTATAAAAAACCAGTGGGTTCTTTGTTTGTTTATCTTCTATCGAAGGGAAGGGCATGGCCCTAGAGATTGAATCGTCGTGGCCCGGAATGCAGGGTAGGTGTTTCGATACGGTGATGTACTTATTCTTATAGAATGGGAAATTAAGTTTCCATCTCAAGTTAAGAGCACAAGAGTTAAGATAACAGGAAGGGGGAGAAGTAAAGAAAATATAAAGATATTTTTAATACTAAAGCCTAAATTCGAAAAAACCAGTCAAGAAATAAGAGGAATATCGAAGTTGGCTGGCAATAAAACCAAACCATTTCACTTGGTTAATTTGAATGATGATGATGATGGAGCAGTTGGCGTGCAATTTATATGTACCTATTGAGAGCAAAACACCATCTCAAGTTCTCTTCAATCTCTTCTTCATACCAACAGCTCTTCCTGTAACCATTCAGTGATGAATGGCTTTTGCCATTCACACCATTGCCACTGCTAATGTCATTAGAGCAAGAAATTTCACCCATTTTTCTCTCTTCTGTATCTCTAAGTAAGCCAAGAAAGAGTGAGAGGCCAAGGCGATAGAGGAAGGAGGCTAGTACTCAAGTGAAGGATGGAGAGAAGGGTAGCAGGGCTGCACAATATAAATCGGAAGGTGGCAGGAAAATCGAAAAGGGCATGATTTGGTTTGGTATGGAGAGCTAGTGAAATCGATCGAAGCGGGTGTGTCCCCCAGGACTGAAAAGTAGAGCTACAGACAAGATATCCTCATGAATTTTCGAATATATGTGCGCACAAAAAGCAAAGAAGTGCGTGATCTCTAAAGGTTGATTTGCTGGCGTGGTTGCAAATTTGCTTTCTAACAATTTGCCAAACTAGCCTCGTTGAAAAAATAATCAGTGAAACGGTATGATAAATATCATAGTTGAAGATAACGATATTTTAAAAAATCGCAATTAATAATTGCAATATTTTTAAAAACAATTAAAATATATTGGCATAAATCTCAAAAGAAGAAAAAACAAAGGAAATAAAAAAAAGATTTTGGAAGTACACTCCGATAATAACATTTATGTTACCATCCAAAATTTTTCTATCTTTTTTATGATAGAAGAGATGTCATCATTAAATCTTCAATGTATTTTAAATATCTTTTTTTTTTTTACATTACTTCTCTCTCTCTTCTTTTTTTTTTTTAATTGAAATTTATATCAATTTATTTTTACAATTTTTTTAAAATATGGTTATTTCAAAACCATGACTTTTTAAAATATCATTATTTTTAACTATGATATTTATTGACTATGCTATTTCACTAAAAAAAATCTTGCTTGTATTATTTTGCAAAACAAAGATGCTTCAAAAAATCGTATTTTTTTAAAAATAAAATCCATATATTTAGCAATGCGGTCATCAATATTGTTCTTAGTTTATACCTCCCCGTAAAGTATCAATAAATTCACATATCACACGATCTTGGCTTCTTGCGCATATGTAATGATCTTTTCCATATGCATATTGTTTATTCATCTGTATATTATAATTATATATAACAAACAGTAATGGAGGAGGGGAATTAATTGCTCCTCTCCTCTCATATCACTATTCACTTATATAATAATTTGTTTTTTTTAATATTAAACTTATAAAAAATTAAATTTTATAATTTATTTTAATTTATTTTTTATCATGATATCCCAGTATCATGATTTTGATCATAAATTTTATTATTTAATCTAATTGATTTAATTTTTTTATCATCTTTTTAATTTTTTTAATTTTTTATCTTTAATATTTAATTGATTAAAAATTGAGTTTTTTTTATTTGTTTTCTATAAGTTCAACATAATCTTACAACCCAGGTTGTGGGTTTAAAAAGCTAAACTAATAGACTCGAGTTATTTTTTTAATTTCATTATTAAATATTGAATTGATTAAAAATTAGACTTTATAATTTATTTTGGTTTACTTTTATGAGTATCTCTCCATCCAATGACCTAGGTTATGGTTTAGCTAGTTAATTCAAGTTGACTTGGGTTATTTTTGTGTTTTTTAATTAATTTTTTTTTTAAAATCCATCCTTAAATATTGGGTTAATTGAAAATTAAAGTTCATAATTTATTTTGATTTACTTTCTACAGGTATATCTAAGTCTCGTGATTCAAATTATAAGTTTGGAAGGTTAACTCGGGTTAACGTGAATTATTTTTTTATTTTTTAGTTGAATTTTACCTAATTTTATCAATCAATATTCAATTGATTGGGGAGTGAGATTCATAATTTGTTTTTCTATGAGATTGTTATGGTCTCTTGATCTAAATTGTGGATTTAACAAGGTAAATTGAGTTAACATCAATCAACATAACAGGTTATTGTCTTAATATTTTTTTTAAAAATATCATATTGAATGTTTTCTAGTCAAATTATATTTTTATTAATCATTCAAATTATTTATAGAACTTTCAAATTAATCAGATTAAATCATTTCTACTTGATTTAGAATTGTTTGTTTTTAGAAAATACTTTAGCAATACTTAATATTTTCTTAACATTCTAAAAAAGTTTAATTTAGCTCACAGCGTACCGTATGCCAATTCTCTAGTAATAGTAATATAAGGATTGATTGCGTGAACAAATCTTATCAGTGTTTGATTACTATTTTATTTATTAGTGTTTGATTACTATTTTAGAATAGAAAATATGAAGATGGCTAGAATAAATTTATAATGAAAATGAAGTTGTGTTTGGTAATGGTATATAATAGAAAATTAATGTCTATTTTTTTTGTTAATGAATAACAACACACATATAAGAAAATACACGAAACATTTGTTTACACTTGATATATATTATAATCAAAACTGCAATGCTTAAAACCAATAAATGAATAAAATTAAGATCATTATTTTTCATAATTGTTTTTAGAACATGGTCAGTTTTTATTTCTCTATACTACGTATATTTTAATTATTTTTTATATAATTATATTCCTGAAAAACTCATTCATTCATTCATTCAATAAATAAATTTCTTCTTGTATTTTTTTAATAAAATTAACTCTTTGGTTAATTTATTTAATTCAATTCATAAAAAATAATTTACACTGATTCATAAATTTTTTAATTGATATAAATTATTAAATTATATAAAATACGTTTTTGTTTATTTTGACAAATTTATTTTTCATGTTAATTTGAGAAAATGAAAGAAAATACTCTTAATACAGTTATATTCATAAGTGTTTTTAAAAATTTAAATATATGTGTGTGTGTGATATATATTTAAAAAATAGGAAAATAGAAAAAATGAAGAATTTAAATAGATATCTGTGGGAAAAAAAAACTGGGATGTTATTTCTATACACTGACGATCCCAGTGTCTAACCACATGCAATTATCGTATTAATTTGTCCCTTATAAAAATCAGTATTATAATTTAGAATCATTCCTGGCTTCTAATTGAATTATTATGAAAGATATCACATCTGTTTCTAAAAAAACAAAAGAGCATTCCAAGAGAAATACCTTCAAGATGTCGAAAAGCATTCCTTGCAAATGTCTTAATTATATGGCACGTAAAATTATGCTGGAAATAGGATGGCAAATTGCCTGAAATATGATCACAATGTCACTGCAGCTACATGCATCTTAGATTTTAAGAGAAAATGAACAAGAGAAAGTCAAGGAAAAGGATAAAAGATGATGATTAGTAAGGAGTGACAATTACCGAAAATTCTGGCTATTTTATTTTCTTCGAAAATGTGTGCAAATCTAGGTTGGACAGAGAGAGAGAGACGAGGGCGTGCAGCTGGAACCATCATCATATTCTCTTACTTCAAAAGATGGAGGAGGGGGCGTGCCATGCCTGGCGCACTCATCATCACCACCGTCACGATCAGAGAACAACAATCCACAACTCAGCAACATAAAAAATCTTCGACCCCGCCATGATAAAAACTCACAATAACCCCTCTTACACTATTGAGTTCACCACTTACCTCTATATTATCATGCCTGTTTTGCCAGGTGTCGACCTCTCATCTCATCTTTTAACCCCTTTTTGTGGGGTCCAACACCGGTAATTCTCGCATCAGCATTATGTGCCCTCATGGAGGAGGGTCGCTTGAAGAGGATTGGTGTTCTTTGTTCACGCCGGCCAACTATTACTATACGAACTCAAAGAGCCATAGAATTTGGAGGGGGTGATGATGGATTCACCCACATCTTGTTTTGGAAAGTTATGATGATAGTCTCAATGCCCCTTGGGTCCCAAAGACCAATAAGCTTTTTTGTCACTGTTCGTCTAATCTTTTACTCGATTTGCCGACCCCATTACCTGAAAGAATTATCATACTTGGCAAGCTTGAAGTCACTTAATCAAGTAAAAAATATCTCAAGGATCGTTTACACAGAACAATAGTCTAATTCCTAGATTATCCTTGTACAGTGCTAACATGTGATAAACACTAAGATTTTAGGAGACAATTACTCTTCAATTTGTACTAAAAAACTGTAATTCTTTATGGAGCTTGAGTGTTCATCCTTTTTCTTTTTTCAATTCAATCTCCCCTTTAATTTTTTTATTTCAATTTTATTTTTAAAATTCTTTCATTATCCCCATACAAACTCGTGATAGATAGAAAGTTGAGCTAAAAAGTTTTTTTTTCTTATCTATTTCATCATTCTTTACTCAAATTTATTCTCAAACTTTTTTCACGAGTTGATTGAGTTGTTTTTGGACCGGTTAAGTCAATTAGATTACATTAATACAACTCTTATATAGTTTAATCTTAACTTGATTCAGATAAGAAGTTGGTTTGGAGGTTTTCCGATTAATTTCATTATTTTTCCTCAATCTCAATCTCAACCTCATACTTTTTTAACCAGTCAATCAAGTTGATATTTGGATCAGTCAAGTTGACTAAGTCACATCAAAACAACTCTCATATAATTTAAGTTTAAATTTGAGCTAGAAAAGGAGTCCATTTAAAATATTTTGATATTCACCCTACATCTTCAAGGGCTAAGCATTGATTTTAGCGGTGATGTTGAAAGCTTTGTGCCGAGCTCTTCCATCCAGGTCAACGCGTGTCGTCAATAACTCTTTCTTCTTTTTCTTCTTTTTTTTATTCTTTTTTATTTTTTAGAATTTAGTGAGGCCTTTTAAGATTGAATATTGTCATGTCATATTGTTTTTATATCATATTTGATTCTTAATATTTTGATTTTCATTAGTTTTGTTTTGAATCTTATTTTGAATTGATTTTTTTTTTTAATTTTATCCTTTCAATTATTATATTAAATTTTATCATTATTCATTTGATTACTATTTATTTTATTTTGGATTACTTTTACTATTTTTTTGTTCGATTTTAGTTCTGAGTATTTTACTGATTGAGAATTTGGTTTTATGATTTTTTCGAGTTTGAAAAATTAGCTTGAATTGACTTTGATTTATTTTTTCAATTCTTTTTTATTTTTCAATTATTTTTTTATTTTTATTATTCAGTATTATGTTTATAGGGAATTGCGCTTTGTGATGGTTTTTTTTGTATTTTTTATATAATTATCATGATCTTATAACTAATTTGTAAGTTTAACAAATTAACTCCAATTAATTTAATTTTTTTATTATTTATTTTAAATAATTTTTTTAATACTTGATTGGTTTAAAAATTGAATGTTATTCAATCTTCTTTATACCGGTTATCAAACTTATACCTCATTTGTTTGCTACGACGATGGATCAAATACATTTTTTAAGTATTCATCAGATCACCTATAGCAAACTTGTCGTTTGTCAAAATCCGCATTAAGAAACGCACCCTTAACGAATTTCGTAAAATCTTCATTTGCGCTCTTGCAGAGAACTCTATCTCTGACTCTGTAAGATTTGAGTCTCCAATTAGCGTCATAAAAAAAAGAATCAAGATAATAATTGATTCCTTGCATATAATCCCTTGCATTAGAGATTTTAATATCCTCTTATCTTAATAAAATTGAATATTTGTTGCATTTTTTTTAAGACACGAGGTTTATGTGCACCCAACTTTTTTATATAGTATTATATTTTTATTTTTATGCTTTAAAATCTGTAAATTGAATAATGATAACGATAATGAGGGTGGGTATGATACATGCTTTATTTATATTTTTTGATAAATATAGTTTACTTGAGTTATTATTAATTATTTTTTTGGTATATTAAGTTCATTTAAATAATATTTTTTTAATAATATTGATGGTATTGTAATTAAAGTTTCAACATCTTCTTCATATTTATTTTCTTTTTTTTCCTAACAATTTAATATATATTTTTAGAACTCAACATTATGAATAGTAACAATTTATAAAGATCATGTTTTCCGAACATAACATATAGAAATTATATTATTTCACTATTTTCTTTTAAAAAATTATATAATATTTTTAATTTATTTTGCTAATTTTTTTAAAAATTAAACAATGAGGCATCGTGGTTGCTGCACGAAACCTAATTCACGCTAGAAGCAAGCACGAGACAGCTAAGCCTGTTCAAAGGCGAGGCTAGGATAGGTTCGAGCTGAGGTCAGGCTCGATGTAGTTTTCTAGGCCTGGGTTCGACCCCATCCAATCCACCGTTCTGGATCTCAAGCCTAAGCGTGGTTTGTGATGGATCTCAAGCTTTTTAGGCCAGCCTTGAGCCTAGTAAAAAGAAAGAAACTATAGAAAAACGATTTATGATTTGGGTTTTAGTAGAAACAAAACCAGTTACACAGTTCTTTATCCCAAAAACATGTTTCAACAAATAATCCCGTTTTGCACTTTTTGATTAGTTAAGTTGAAGAGATTTTGTAGTAAATAAAAAAATAAAGAAAAGTAAACGAGTCTGTGAAAGAAAGAGGAGAAGTAGAAGGAGAGGAAATGAGAGTAGTCAAGGTGTCATGTGTCAGGATTTGCGCCAATTCAACCACAGGCAAAATACATGATATCATGGTCAAATACAATGAATATTTAGAAAATCTGAGCATATGTAAACGAGAAATTATTAGATAGTAAGAGTATTACTTTATATATATGGAGTACAACTCTTGTTTTACAGAATGATTGCTATGTGTATGTAAACAATGCCAGTACGCAGCCTTGACAAAAGAAAATATAGCAAGGAAGAGATGGAGGCGCCTCGGATTTAGACTTTAATACAATACATGAGATGAATTTTATTTTTTTCTCTCAATGAAGTTGATAATTCAAAGAGCTTGAAGGAGAGGCAAAGATGATGAGGTTTTCTTGAAAGAAAAAACGAAAAGATTAGTGCGCATCATGTCTTGCGGGAAGAAAATCAGTATGCTGATTTCATGGCAAGCTGAGTACTTTTTGGATGGCCCCTTCTCCTGGTTTGCGTCTCCTTCCCTTAGGAGACTCTACTGGTTTTCTTTGTCCATTGCTTAGCTCTCTTCTTCATTGTTCTTCAGCGCCAAAAGGATGGGGAAAAAAGAAGAAGAAAAATGAACCAGAAAGACGGGGGGGATGAAGAGAGGTGACTGCGTGCCCTTAATAATTTATTAACAGTATATTTATTTTTGTGTTTAAAAACATATTTTTGAATTTTTTGAATTTTTTAATATATTTTTAAATAAAAAAGATATTTTTTTAAAAAGATTCCCCTTAATCGTATATTTTTTTAAAAAGATATTTTTTAATATTATATATTTTTAAATAAAAAAGATATTTTTTAAAAAAGATTCCCCGCGGGGTTGTCCAACCCATAAACAAGTACAGAGACAGACTCCCAACGCAAAACACATAAGCGTGAAATAAATGCACCGTGAAGATGTTCTTTTTTTTTTTCTTTTCTTTTCTTTTATTGACTATTAGATTGGACAATCTTGTGTTTCTTGGTAGAGCCTTTTCTGAACCGGTCATGGTCTTTAATAGGCTAATGCTTAGGCTTGGTACTTTTTCATTGGATAATAAATTATATATTTGATAAAAAAATCAACTACGAAATTAAACCCTTATTTTATGAGATAATAGCCATCCTAGTGTATGAGCTTTTGGTAATTTTACAATCGGTCCCAATCTTTAATTGTTTCTTCGAATGAGCGTTTCAACCACACACACACACACACAAAAACCTTTTAAAGATTATGGTTTTTCTAAGGTTGTTATAAGCTGAAAGGTGTAGTAAACTAGGCTTGGATAAATGAATACCTGCAAAACAAATCTTTTTATTAGTTTAAATAGATCCTTTTGTGCTTAAGTTATCACTAAACCTAAAAGGTGGTGTTGTGTGTGTGATGGCACAACAAAACTTAAAAGGAATAAGATGAAGTTCCTTATGAAAGAGAATACTGCTTACTTTTAGATCGATTCAAGGTTGTTTATAGAGTTTTGAATCTGTCTATGAAAAGATATGGTCAATAATGTGTTTATAACCTATGATTTTGGATAACTTAAGGACAAATGACCCAAATGACAACAAGTCATTGTGAAAGTTTCTCTCGTTCTGAGTTTTGTGAAACATGCGACGAAGGGTTATTTTTTCATCCAGTGCAAATACATTTTGTCGTCGTAGTTGATGACAATTAAATTATATTTGACCATAAGATAGTGTACTGGAGTATACCAATTGGCTTTGGATGTATCAAACCGTCTGAGATTCAACCTTTATAGAACATTAGTGAGCTTTCTATCTAATTTAATGGTAGATGCTTTGGGCTCTGCTAGGCCATCAAAGCTTTTAGGAGTTTAAATTGATGAATTCGGTTATAAAGAAGCATCAGGACAGATGATATATCAAACAAGAAGTTAAAAGAAATTATATTTTTAATGAGAAATAGTTTTTACAATTTCTCATTGGTGACTGGCCAACTTGGGTTAGAATAAACATTAACAGCCGGGTAGATTAGATAGATTCCCTTTCAAGAAAGGGACAATATTACATTTAAAATTAATACCGCCTCGAACAACCTCAAAACTCCTGTAGACTTGTTATATATATATATATATATGTTTATCTTATTCCTAATAACGGTCGTTTCTACTCAGCATAGATCATTCAAGCTTATTTATCTTGTGTAATATGAAAGAGTATATTTTACTTATTATCTGGCATAACCTCAACTAAGTCTCGAGTAACCCTCGAATCGTTCACTATAAGTCTTATATCTACTACTATTGCAATCATATTTGCACGCCCCCGTTTTACTCTACATTTTCTCTATGTTTTTTTTTTCTTGAAAGAATGATCCACTTTTATTCTTAATACTTTATTTCAAATTAATCTGGATATTTAGCATAAACTGTGCAAATAGCTCAACACTTCGATCATTTCTTGACAGGTTTTGCTGTCGTCTCATTAGAACTTCGTAATACACGATCAAACCATCAATATCGAACCTGATCCTGTCTACTGTAATTAATTGGACGGCTTACACGCACACACAATATTCTAACAGCTATTGGTCTGACCGGGTTGTCTAGATTTGGATTTTAATTGAATCTTTTGAATTTGATAGATTGGTTAAATCATTAACCAGTCCCATAATTATAAACTCAACGTAGTTAGGCGGGTCATTATGTCATCCAACATTAGTCTAATTTGACAAGTACGATTGCAACTAATATTTTTTCCGAATACGTGCACTCATAGAAAAAGTCCAAAATGACTATTTAAGGATGAAGAAGCTCCATAGTCACTTCATAGCCATGGCTTCAACATTGAAAGTGGTGCTCTTGTTACTCTTCTCTAGCTTTACTATCTCGCCTATCTCTTGCTACAAGGGTGCGCAGCACCCACTAGACCCTCTATCCCCAAAAGAATTGACCCTTGTCCAAACCATTGTCAAGAAATCATACAACCCTAGCTCAAACAACAGCATATCATTCCATTATGTAGGGTTAGATGAGCCAGAAAAACCAACTGTTCTGTCATGGCTATCGAAACCCAGCACCAAAACCCTTCCTCGCCGGGCACTAGTCTTTACTCGAGTAAATGAGCAAACCCATGAAATTATTGTAGACTTATCCAAACGCATCATTGTATATGATGAAGTTTACAAGGGACTTGGCTATCCTTTACTTACAGCTGACGAGCAAATAGCTGCAATTCAGTTGCCATTAAAATACGGCCCCTTTATCGAATCAACTAAAAGGAGAGACCTTAACGTTTCATATGTTGTTTGTTCTACTTTTACAGTGGGGTGGTTTGGAGGAGTTGAGAGAACTAAAAGGGTGGTAAAGGTTCAATGTTTTTATAACAAGGGCACCGTTAATTTGTACCTCAGACCAATAGAGGGAATACGAATAGTTGTCGATCTTGATAAAATGAAGATTGTTGAATACAGTGACGCGTTCAAGATTCCGGTACCAAAAGCAGAGGGAACTGACTACAGATTTTCCAAGCAGCATCCGCCTTTTGGTCCCCGTATCAACGGTGCAGCCATCATGCAAACGAATGGACCTGGCTTCGAGATTGATGGCCATACTATCAGGTTTTTCTCCTCTCTTCTTTTTGTGCTTATTTTGTTTCTCTTCTTCTTCTCATCATTATTTCACTCATCTTGATACCTTTGTTCTAATTATTTGTCCATATTAAAAAAATAAAGGAGAAAGAATTTGTCATTTTTTGTTGTATAATGAACATTCGAATGTAAAAGCAAGTTAAGTTAATCAGGCCATGGCGTGTCTCTATATATACTCAGATTAATGAAATCTAATCTGACTATTATTTTAAAAGTCCACACTAGATTTAAGGAATAGCGTAGGTCAAGTTGCAAGGTACGAGACAGGAGCCTAGTCCAAATAAGCTAAATTGCCCAAGGCCCATCTTCGGACTTACAAGCCGTGATTAGTGTGCATTTTTATTTCAGTTATTTTTAGATTAATGGAAAAACCTCTAGAAAACAATATAAGCTGTTCAAACGTGTGAAAAAATATACTAGCAATAATTAAGAACGTTAAAGCAATATTTTCTCTATTCTTTATAGTACGTATTCATCAATTATTATCGAAGTAGATTATATTTTTTGGTGATATTATAATGTAGAAACTATTGAAACTATTAAACATCTTCAATAGTAACAGTAAATGAAATTATATTAATGAGGTGAGTTAGGTATCAAATATGTCTACAGAAGAATTTTAGGAGCATACCCAAGTATCCGAAATAATGTTTTATTTTTTATTAATTTTGGATATATTCGAAAAGCAATCGAATCAAACATGCATACACGAACACGCTAGGAGTTCGAACTATGCTGACTACATATATCGTTGTGTCCCTAATAATTATCAATGTAAGTAAAACATTTATTGACTGCTTGTGTCAAGACACTCACCCACACCAGAAGCACCTGTTTTTTATTTTCTTTCCTTTATGGGTTACAATTTAAGCTTGATGTTTAGTTGGTTCAGTAATACGCAAATCTTTAAAACTACTTTATATTCGTGGTATTGTAAATACTAAAAGGCATTCCACTTTAATTTTAATCTTACTGAAATAGTTGTATTTATGAATTTATTATTATTATTATTATTATTTGATCAATCTCTTGTGCTTAAAATTAAACAACTTCTGCCTAACGTTTAAAAATAAAATAAAATATTTGGTAAATGGATTCTATAAGAAAAGGAATTGATATTAATTTCATC
>NW_011502853.1:12353-15781 GCF_000495115.2 Populus euphratica | reverse complement strand
TATGAACTTTTTAAATAACTGTGCTAACGAATATGATTCAAAAATACAAATGTACTGATTTATGACCATTGATGTCTTAGGTGGTGCGGTCGGGATTGGACCATCATCACTATAAGAACATCCCACAGGTGGAGTAGGTAGGTGACTTCCACCTTCCTTTTTCATACGTTAAATAATGATATACTTTAACATGAATGTTACCATAATGGGTTAGAACAGATATCAGATTGTCAAATGATTGATTAGCTTCGGCTAATGGCATTTGAAGGGATGACGGGGACAAAGGAATGATTAGCCTTGGCTAATGGCATCCGAAGGGATGACCGGGATAAATGACTGATTAGCCTCTGCTAATGGCATCCTAAAAGATGGCTAGGACAAAGGAATAATTAGCCTTGGCTAATGGCATCCGAAGGGATGACCGGGATAAATGACTGATTAGCCTCTGCTAATGGCATCCTAAAAGATGGCTAGGACAAAGGAATAATTAGCCTTGGCTAATGGCATCCAAAGGGATGACCAGGACAAACGACTGATTAGCCTCGACTAATGGCATCTAAAGGGATAACCGAGATAAATGGTTGAGTAGCTTCGGCTAAAGGCATTCGAAAGGATGACCAGGATAAATGATTGAGTAGCTTCAACTAAAAGCATCCGAAGTGGATGATCAGGGTGAGTGAACGGTTAACCTCTACAAATGATGCCTTAAGAGAATAACTGGGTTCATGATTATGGTTGATTGTAAAAATTGGTGCATCCATATGCACTACAAGTTGTGTATACCAAGTACATGAAGAAACTATAAATATCATACATCAAATATGGAATAATGTTAATGTTTCATTAATTTGCCGGATCATTTAATTATCATTATTATTAATAAGTAATTGCATTCTCTTAAATGTTTTGTACTACAACAGGGACGTCACATCAACGAGATGCCTAGGAAACCCGATGCACGGGAACCTACTTTTGCAAGGAATCATGTAATTGCATCCTAAATCACGATGTATGTTGTATGAATCAATGTATTAAACATATAACTTTTATTGAATCCTTTGGTTTAAATTCATAATGACTATTATTAGGATAGGAATGCAAACTCATGTCTATGTATGTATATTATAATGTGAACTTCTAATCATGCAAACATAATATTATGTGTTTATGTAAGATTGAATTTTAAATGAAATGTTGAATGTCATTGATGTACGGATTGCATCTTGATGATATGAGGAAACAGGTTCGCCAATTACCGACACGATGTGTGTCAAGCAAACAAAATTAAGGTTGTTTGGGGCTTGAAAAGCCAGATTACAATTATGGGCATTCACTGTGATAGCTTGGAATAAATTTCGCATCACAATAATAACACAACCCGTTTTCCCATCATTCCCGAGCTTTTTGATTGGTTATCCTTCAGAATGATTTTGGGGGATGATTTGCTCACTAGGATGGTGATGGTCCGATGCTTGCTATTGGATTGGTTGGTGCCCTGAACGCCAGCATAGTGTGTGATGAATGGGTTGGAAGACTGGCTTTCTTATGCAATAGATTACACTCCTCAATCAGTCATACAACCCTGATTACATTTGCCAATGTGTGAGGTTATTTGATCTTGACATCAGTACGAATATCATCTCAAAGACCTGTAACAAAACATCCTATTAGGAAACCTTCAGGTAGGCCGTCAACTTGATGCGAGAGACTTTTGAAGGCTTCCTGGTAGGTTGCCACAATGGTGGTTTATCTGAGACGTGTGAGTGACTCCAATGGATCCTCATATTCAGTAGTTCCAAAGCGTAGCAAAATTACCTAGACAAACTCGGTCCACATGAGTGGTCTTCAAAACTCGTTCACCCATCTATGCCATTGAAGGGCAATTCCATCTAGGTGGAAGGAAGCTAACTGGACTTGTTGAGCAAGTGCAATGTCATGAAAATCAAAATATTGCTCTGCTTTATACACCAAACCTATGGGATCAATACCATTGAAGCGTGGAAAGGAGAGTTTAAGGTGGGGATAAGGCTGACCATAAAGAGAACGGTAAGTGTGGAATTATGACGATCCTTCTGGTTCAAATAGGTTGATTTCAGAAGAGTTGAGATTTAGGTTTCGGATAATGTGAAGGGCTTGGAATACAGTTAACACTGCTTATAAAGCAGAGTTTACCTGATCAAAACTTGACTCATACCTAATTAAGGCTTCATTAACTTTGTTATGGAATTCAGCATTACTTTTTCCATGTGTCCATGATAACCTAGCTCTGATACCATTAATGAATATAATTTTAGAAGAAGCAGAAGAAGTGAAATCAAAACAAGGAAGAAGAAAACAACGGCTTTGGATAATTTCTAATATCCTTTATTGAACGCCACCAGGCTTTATATACATAAATGAATAACAATAATGCTGGACAGTAGAAGAGTAATTAGCAATTCCCAAAGAGAATCCTTATTGTCTACCAACAACTTAATTGAAACAAACTTGACTTGAATTATTTTATAACAAATTGGTGACGAAGCATGATCCACATCCATATGTCTCCATATGTCCGTGCTTCTACCACAACTCACATATGTTGATATACTCACGTCCATGTCACTATTGTGCACATATCATTAGTATGCATATTTTGTAAAATCAAACTGATATAATAAAGGAAGACTATATTTTGTTATAATATAATATTGTAATGAAATTGTGTTTACCTATCAAATTTAATTATGGATATTGTAATTAAGAAAGTTGTTTCGTTGGTATGCATTATATAAATTGTTCATCCATTTAAGTTTTATATTCACTTTTAGTTATAATTTAAATTTTGTTACTAATTAATTTTATTGAATGAATGTTGAAGAAAATAAATGTTGGTGTGACAATTAAATTATAAGAGTCCTCAATGAAGGGATAAGTGATATTTAGACTACTAGCAGGTTATGAATATATTGAGTCGATAACTTGGTATTGAAAATATAAAGAAAACTTTGCTAAATTTTCAATAATAATAATAATTACTTCAACACTCCTGCACTTGGAGAAGACATCAATCTTTTGGTCGTGTCAAGTTTTTGACATTGTTGCCAAGGACGTAAGTTCATGTACAAATTATAGTATTTATTTTATTTTCTCTTTTTACTTTTCTTATATATAACTTTGTTTCTTTTCTCTTGTTTCTTCTTCTTCTTTTTTCTTCTTCCTTTTATTCTACTCCTACACGTGTATAAGAGTGTGGTCACGTATATTAAGTGGTAGACTTTGTAAGGTATCCTCATCATTTTCATAAAATATGGCCGAAGAACATAATCAATCATTTTATAATGAGAATAACCGTGTTAGAACACTTAGAGACCACATGAATCCCACAAGAACAAGTACACCATCATACATAGTTTTTCCTCCTGATGCATCTCATTTTAATTTTAAGC
>NW_011502853.1:11365-11522 GCF_000495115.2 Populus euphratica | reverse complement strand
CAACCATAACAAAATCCCAAGTGGCAATACAATGCAAATGCAAGTAGTTCCGAAAGCCAAAACATAGATCAAGTCAAATTAGTCACTACTCTTCGCAGTGGTAATGTTATTAAAAAACCCATTCTTGAACCTTGTGAGAAAGAAGGTGAGTTAGTCT
>NW_011502853.1:10552-11237 GCF_000495115.2 Populus euphratica | reverse complement strand
AACTCTGAAATCTTTGAAACTTTCAAATAGGTAAGGATCAATATACTTTTGTTGAATGCTATTAAGTAGGTTCCTTCTAATGTTAAATTTTTAAAAGATTTGTGCACTGTGAAGAGAAAACTAAATATGAAAAAAAAAGTCTTTTTAGCCAAACAAATAAGTGCCCTTCTTCAGAACAATAATGTTTTGAAATATAAAGATCCTAGTTGTCCTACAATTTCTTACTTTATTGGAGAACATAAAATTGAAAAAGCGTTACTTGATCTTAGAGCTAGTGTGAATTTACTTCCATATTCAGTTTTTCAAAATCTCAATCTAGGTGAGTTAAAACCAACTTTTGTAACTCTCTTACTTGTTTATATATCTGTAAAAGTTTCTAGAGGAATAGTCGAAGATGTGTTAGTACAAGTCGATAAATTCATTTATCTTGTGGATTTTATTGTCTTGGACACACAACCTTTTAAAGCATGTAATTCATTTCCTGTTATTTTAGGACGTTTGTTTCTTGCAACTTCTAATGCATTGATCAATTGTAGGAATGAAATGATGAAGTTATTATTTGGAAACATGACATTGGAGATGAATATTTTCAATATTTGCAAGCAACCTGGAAATGATAATGAATTATAAGAAGTATATCATATTGATGAATTAGTTTATGATCAACTTGAATCTACTTTAAGAA
>NW_011502853.1:10179-10339 GCF_000495115.2 Populus euphratica | reverse complement strand
CATTCTTCCTTGTATTGTATCATTGTTAAAAAAAAAAACTAAAACTGCTTAACTTTTTAGTACAGAAGATAAAAGAAAATTTTTGAGCGGTGTGCAAAACTTTTATTGCGATGACCCTAACTTATTCAAATATTGTCCTAATCAAATATTTTAAAGATGC
>NW_011502853.1:9917-10038 GCF_000495115.2 Populus euphratica | reverse complement strand
ATACATTTTGCAAAACTTGTGAAAATTGTTGACCAATTGATGATTACTTTTCTAACGAATCATTACTTTTTCTTAGTTCAATGCCTTGGTTTGTTAAAAATATCAATTTTCTTACTTCAGG
>NW_011502853.1:8760-9746 GCF_000495115.2 Populus euphratica | reverse complement strand
TGGAAGTTATTTCTCGTCAAAAAAGACAGCTGCGAAAATTTTTCAAAATGGATTTTATTGGCCTACCATGTTCAAGGACACGCATACATTTTGCAAAACTTGTGAAAATTGTTGAAAAATTGATACTGGTCAAAAAGTTTTATTTTATAATTCTCTACTCCATTTATTCCCTAGAGAGCTAAGATCAAGATGGAGTAGTCCATTTATTAAGAGACAAATGTATCCTTATGAGGCATTTGATATTGAGAATCCAAAGAATGACAATGCTTTTAAGGTAAATGGACATCGTTTGAAAGCTTACTTTGATAATTTTCCTGGTGAAAATGAACCCACTAGTTTGAATGATCCTGTAGATAAAGGTTGATTATTTTATTTTTCTCACATTTTTTTGTATTTTTTTTATGACTCTTGGTTTGTTAATCTCTCTCACCCCAGTTAACTGGTGAATAATGGTACTCCGTGACTCTTAAGTCCGTTCTTTCAGTTTCCCATGATAATTGATATCTGTGTATATATTTGTTCAATTTCTTGTTCCTTCTCTTCTCTTTGCATCTCTTTTCCACTTCTCATCTTAAAAAATGGACACCACTCTTAAAAAGTTGAAAAAGTATTTTCCCACTTTGCCTCAAAATACGATCAAAAAAATTTACCAAGTTAGGTATGCAAGATTAAGGTTGTTAATGAACCATGAAATTCCTAAAGAGATTCGCTGGTTAATTGAAGCAAAGGTTTGATTATTAGGTGAGTCTTCTAATTCTTTCATTTCACATATGCCTCAAACAAGTAAAAGCACTTTTGTAAAGAAATGTCGCGCAAAATGACTGAAAGTCTGCCATCGATGTGCCAAATGGACTTGCAATGCACAATGTCATTCTTTAAGAATGGTATCTGTAAACTGTGAAGATAAAATACTATTCCTTAAGGATGGCCTAAGTAAAGGGTCTTTAGATGATCTTTTATTAACTCTTGAGATGCATCCTAGTGGA
>NW_011502853.1:0-6514 GCF_000495115.2 Populus euphratica | reverse complement strand
AAAGTATCTTTAACCTTAATTGTAAAATTTTCAGCTTCTTCAACATCATACAATCTTCCAAAACAAAATGTCACATACTTCAATTTGAAACGTGGATCTAACACAACAGCCACATAATAAAAAGAAAATTATGCATCTTGATCCCCCCAATATTTTTTTATACTTTGTCATCATATTCTTCGTCATTTTACTTACATAAACATATTAACTTCTATAAAGTTGAGATATGCTTATGTGCATGGAAATCAATTCATGGAAGAAAGAATTAGATGTCACATATAACGAGTAAGAAAATTTCAATGTAACCGTGTAAAATAATCTCAAGAACTTGACAAAAGATCTAGCCTTTTCCCAATCTTCTAAAGTAGAAGGACCTAAGTTTTTTTTTTCCCCCTTTTGAATCAACCTCAAAGTAACTTAAGTACCTAGGATCAGTTTCTTTTAACCTCATAAAAACCACATCAAATTTAACAACTGCATCTAACATCATATATGTAGAGTTCCATCTAGTTGCAACATCCAAGCAAACAGATTTTTTACCTCCAATTTTCAATCTCTCCGTACATTGGTTAAAAACAAGTTGTCTAGAAGGAGATGATCTAACAAATCTTACTGCATTTCTAATTTTAACCACTGAATCATCAATATCTTTCAACCCTGCACATACAATAAGATTAACAATATGTGTATAACATCTAACATGCATGAAGTCATTTGAAAATATATTAGTTGCCCACTCAATTGTGACTCTTTTTAGATATTTTATTGTCTAATTATTTGAACTTGCATTGTCTATAGTAACTGTTAAAATCTTATCAATTCCCCATTCCAATAAACAACTCTCAATTGTTTGGCTAATGGTTTCACCTTTATGATTATAAACTTGACAAAAGTTTAGAATTCTTTTATTCAAGTTCCAACCATCATCAATCCAATGAGCAGTCAAACACATATAATTAATATTTTAGATTGATGTCCAAGTATCAGTTGTCAAACACATAAACGTTGTTAAACGACGAAAAGATTGTTGTCTTCTCCCAAGTGCAGGAGTGTCGAAGTAATAAATAACCCGGCAAGACCGGGGTCGAACCACAGGGAGGTTAATTGTACAAATTATAAACAACAATTATAAAACAACAATAACAACAACAACAATAGTAATAATAATAATAATAATAATAATAATAATAATAATAATAATAATAATAATAATAATAATAGTTTTAGTAGTAGTAATAATAATAATAAAGAAAGAGAAGAAGAAGAAGATGATGGGAACTTGGAGATGGAAAATTAATGTAAGGATTAAATAATAATAATAACAAATGTCAAGGTTAGAGGTTCCACTAATGGTATGTCAAACAAGTATAGTATAAACTTTTATTATTGAATTGGAAACCACACACAAAGGAGGTTCCAATCAGATTATATATTGTTAACATGATTACATTAGTCATCTTATTCAATTAATGCTAATACTTGTAAATCTCGTCAAGCATTCATGATTATAACTTATGTTAACAACAAATCAAGTTCCTTTCATAGCTCAGGTGTCGGTTATACCATACAGTACGGGCTATGAAAGTGTGTCCAGCATTTGTTGTACGTCGTTATACAACATAAATCAAGATTAATCATTTAACAAGCAAAGTATTAAAGAGTAAACAAGATAACAAATATAAAACATGTTAGTATCAAACATTAAAGTCCATATTAAGTTTACATTATACTTATTCTTACACCATTAGTGTAACCTTTTCACCTTGACATAACTAACTTAGCTAGACATAATGAAAGAAAGCAAAATAGATAAACAAAATAAGAACATAAAAGTTAACTAAGTAAAGGAAAGGAAATGAAAGGCATAAACTTAATATTAATGAAAACAAAGCATAAAAAATACAAAGAGAGAAAGGAAGAGCATGATCTTGATCTGAACACCAAGATGCCTAAATGCATGGCAAATGCCTCCTTTTATAGGCCAAAATTGAGAACTATTGATTTGATGACTAATTGATAAGTGGGTGGCCAACTTTTGACTTGGTGACAATCCTTATCTTCTCTTGTCTGCCCAAAACGTCATTGATAACGTCAAAATTGGAGCCAGTTGTAAACATGAAAGTTGTAGGCAATTGTCTCAGCTTTCTTGTGTAAAAATTTCAGCTCATTTGGACTTCTAGAACTCCAGATATGGCCAAAATACCGAATAGTGCTCGGGCTGGAAGACAGATTCGGGCTTCTTTGTTGTTGCTACAATTTGGACTTGATAATGGCCTTTTTAGATCTTGGGCTCCATATGAAAGTTGTAGGCCTATGTCTTACCTTTCCATCCATATAAATTGGACCTAAATCTGAGATCTGTAGCTCCAGATATGACCCAATTACCGAACAGTGTTCCGGTTTGGATTGCACCGACATCTCTTTTCTAAGTTTGGCCATCTCTTTATCCTTGCAATTTAAGTTCTTCAAGTCATCAATCAATCCTTTCATTTATGTGATAGGCCTGCATTAAAAATAGACATTTACCATAAATTATAGGTATCTTATATTATTAGATACATTATTATAAAACATATTTTAGTTAAGGAGTTATTGATACTTCAAGTGCAAAATGATGATATAAAACCATGATAAAAATGCACTTTTAAGTACTAATCACACCCCCCAACCAGCTTATTACTAGTCCCTAGTAATCAAAGCGTTAAAATAGAAAACAAATTTGCAAATTTCACAAAGCAAGGTATTCATCATTTAACTTCCATTAATCTATCCAGATAAACAAACTCTCATTAAATTTATATATCTGCTCAATACCACTTAACAAGATATTAATAAACCTTTCTTTTGTGCTCAATGTATCAACACATAATTATGGGGCTTTTCTTGGAAGAAAACAAAATTTTTGTTCTAATGTTTAAGGTTAACTTCCTTGGGTTGGGATTATTATTTTTGTCTTTTTTTTTTAATGTATATACATATAATTTAAAAATATCATGCATCTTTAACCCATGTAATGAGCTTTCAGCTAATGACTCCCAGACCAGTTGGTATTAGGGCATTAGGTGTTAAGACACCCCTACGAGCTTAGTAACTCGGGTCGCAGATACTGATATGTAGATAGTGCAATGTTTGATTCCTTTAAGCTTTTCTCCTCAACCCATGTAACAAGCGTTGGGCCAATAGCTCCCAAGTCAGTTGACTTTAGGGTATTAGGTGTTAAAACACCCCTTCGGGCTTAATTGCTTAGGTTAGGGAGGCTACGAAACCAAACTTATCTACATTTTTATTATCATCATTTTTTTTTTCTTTTTTTTTTTTTTTTTTTTTTTTTTTTTTTTTTTTTTTTTTTTTTTTTTTTTTTTTTTCTTTTTAATTATATACAATCCCTTTCCCTTAGTTGTTACCTTTAACAAAAGAACATAAATAATGTAATAATCCAATATGCAACCCACAATCATATGTTAAAGTGTGTGTGTGTAAATTAAGGTTTAAGAATACATGTTAAATAAGTATATGAGCAGAATTAAGTGGTAACAATACGAGAGTTTGTAAACCTGAATATTTCAGGAAGTATTATAATAGACCTTGTTAAGAATGGTTACTAAGATGCGTCTCAAGAGTCACTTTAACAAAAGAACTCCTTTACTCTGCCATCCTAGTAACAACAATTATGCACATGCTTTATGAAATGAAAAACAATTTTTTTTTTTATCAACTACTACCCTCTCCCCCCAACCAAAACGAGACATTGTCCTCAATGTTCTAAGGTAGAAAGATAGAGTATAAAAGATATCACCTGAAATAACGAACACTGACAAAACCTGAAACACACTGAAACAAAAATAAGAAATAACAAAACATAATAATAAAACCAAAAGACACAAAAATTCACAAATGAAGGCTCAAATCCAATCTAAGCTTTTTACGGCTTTCCTTAGATGACCAATTTATGCGACTCATGGAAGGATCAATCACAGGAATGAAAGATTGTAGTTGGTCAATCAATTGTTCAGCAGTAGTAGCAGAGATTATGATTTGTCGTGCAGAAGATGTTAGAAATTCCTGTTCCACAGCATGATCAAGAAAAGACAACAACTTATCATAATAACCATTAACATTTAACAAACCTATGGGTTTATGGTGAATGTGCAGTTGAGCCCAAGAGGAAATATGAAAGATCTCTTCCAATGTGCCTAGACCACCTGGTAAAGCAATGAAGGCATCAGCATGGTTAAACATTGCATTCATTCGAGCCGACATTGTGGAGACCTGAAGTTCCTCTCCAATTGTTTTTCCAATGATGTCCCCTTGTGCCAAAGCTTCAGGGACGACCCCCAAAACTTGACTACCTCCTAAAAATGCAGCTATTGACACACCTCCCATTAACCCAAGACTGCCTCCCCCATACACTAAATGAATCTTTCTCTCAGCTAGCACCTGACCAAGATGATTTGCTGATTCTAAAAACTCCTTTTCTTTCCCAGGACTAGATCCACCGAAAACACAAATATTTCTTATTTGATGACTTGAGGAACTTGCCATTTCTACACACTTCTGTATTTGTTGAATGTATGGGTTGAGTAGAAATGAAAGGAAGGAAGAGAGGGTTTTATAGATAAGAAATTAGAAGGCAATCATAACACCTATATGTAGGCTAGTTGGAGTCTCACACACACTCTCTCTCCTTTTTTTTATTTATTTATTTACTTTTGAAAAAGCATGTGTATGTACAGGTAGTTGTGATTGTGGCTCACATCTTCCCTTGGTTTTACGTCCAAGAACAGCTTAAACGCCCTCAATGGGTCGGGGATAGGCTTCCCATCTAGTTTTCTTAAAAACTGGCAAACAGGGTCTTTTTTTAGTCAGATTCCCAAGACTAAGTCAAGTATGTTCTTTATGAAAATGGGTTCATAAGTCATGAATTACACGATGCTTATCTCGACTATGATGAGACTTAAGAGTCAATAGAAGATTATCTAAAGACTCTCTGTGTTTTGAAATAAATCCCACCTTCTGACACTTTTCACAGTTTTTGCGGAATGCATCTGACTCCTTGAATATGATGGGCCAGTAAAATCCACTTTGTAAGATTTCTACAGTCCTCTTTTTTTTACGAGAAATGATCCTCATGTGCCTTAGAATGACAAAATTTAATGACATTACTTCCCTCGTTATCGGGAATGATCTTTGAAATATTTGATCAGGACAATAATTAAATAAGGGTCATTCTAATAAAAAATTTACTCGTTGCTCAAAAATTTTCTTTTGTCTTCAATACTCCAATGAGTTGGCAAAAATCCTGAAGCAAGAAAATTGATATTTTTAGCAAACCAAGGCATTGAACTAAGAGAAAGTAGAGATTCATCAGGAAAGTAATCATCGATTGGTGTGATGTCGGGTGTCGAATCTGTTGTCACTTTTGATAAAAGATTCGCATCAACCTTTTCGATGCCTTTTTCATCCTCGATTTCTTCCTGATTGGTCATGGCATGAGAAAATGGAAGTGCTGGCGGAGAATCAGTCGTTTCTTTGCAATTTTCAGATTCAACCCCTTCCTTTCCCTTAGAAATTGACTCATCATCTTTCTCATAAGGTTCAAGAGAGGGTTTTTCAATAACCTTACCACTGCGTAGAGTAGTGACTGATTTGACTTGATCCATGTGTTGACTTCCATAACTTGTGTTGGCTTCCGGAACTACTTGCATTTGCATTGTATTGCCCTTTGGGATTTTGTTGTGTTTGAGATGGAAACTTACCTTTCTCTTGAAAACTGAGAGCAGATGTAAATTTTGCCAGAGTATCTTTAAGATCTGTTATGCTTTGAGTAAGTTGAGTGTTGATTGTCTGTTGCTTTTCAATGAATGCATACAAAGTTTTCTCAAAATTTCATTTAAAAGGTAAAGCATAAAAAGGTGCATATCCATGAGATATTTGGAAATTATGGTGCGCTTGAAACTATGGTGATGAAGTTTGTACATTATCACCCTTCCAACTGAAATTTTGGTAATTTCTCCAACCAGGGTTGTATGTTTACAAGTATGGGTTATGATTGGGCCTTTGAAAACTATTTAAAGCGTGGCTTGTTCATGGAAACATTCCTTAAAGAATGCAAGGTTGGACAATCATTGGTTAAGTGTTTATTTGTTTCACAGATTTGACATGCAATGTCTTGAATAGATTTTAATTGACCGTTCTTTTTTAATTCTAGTGCCTCAACTTTTCTAGCTAAAGACGCAAACTTACTTGGAGGTAATGATCTTCTCTAAGATTGTACATACCTCTACTAGATGTATGAGGTTGAGTTTTACTCGGTAACTCATAGGTGCCTGTAACGTCCCAATTTTGAGCATTTTCAGCTAACAAGTCTAGGTACTTCATTGCTTCAGTAGGGTCTTTATCTTCAAAAGTTCCATTGCACATCAATTCAACCATTTGTCTATCTCTAAGTGTTAACTCTTCATAAAATATAAAATCAATCTTCATGTTTCAAAACAATGATGAGGGGAAGTATTAA
>NW_011502891.1:11401-15302 GCF_000495115.2 Populus euphratica | reverse complement strand
CATTATTCGAATAAGATTACTAATGTAATCATGTTAACAATTTATAATCCGATTGAAACCTCCTTTGTGTGTGGTTTCCAGTTGAGTAATAAGAGTTTATACGATACTTGTTTGAAATACCATTAGTGAATCCTCTAACATTGACAATTATTTTTACTACTTGCTGCTGCTGTTGCTGTATTATTGTTATTTATAATTTATATAGTTAACCTCCTTGTGGATTGACCTTGGTCTTGTCGGGTTACTTATTAGTTCGATACTTCTGCACTTAGGAGAAGATATCAATCTTTTGGTCATGTCAAGCACATAAAGTCATATTCTCTCGAAAGTACCCCTTTGATATTAACTCATCCATTTGCCTTTGAAGCTCCTTTATTTTCTCAGGATTACTTCTATAAGCTGGTTTATTAGGAATAGATGAACATGGTATTAGGTCAATCAGATGTTTTATTCCTATTATAGGTGGCAATCTATTTGAAATTTCATAAAAAAAATACATCTTTAAATTCCTGTAACAAAGAAACACAAACACTAGTATCATAACTCATTTATAGGTTACTCCCATAAGTCATCATTTTTTTCTTTCTAAAAAAAAGACTAGCATTTTGGAAAAAGCAAGCTGAGAGAATTTCAAACATATATATATAAAAAATCAAGCTACAATTAGAAGTCAAATTGTACCTCATTTTACAAAAAAAAATGAAAAGACTATGTAAATTCAAGGTGAAATTAAATAATTAGGCAAATCTGTTTAAAAATTAAGCCTAAGAACATAATAAAATTTTTAATATGTCAATTTAATTTAATAAACCAAATTAAAGTTTAATTATTTTTAAGAATTAATTTAGGTCCAATTGAAGGATTTAATTAGGTGCACGAACTTAATTATACTTTAAATATATCAAATTATTTTTTATTAAGGGCTTAATTAGTGAAAAATTAAGTTTAAGAGCCTAATTTTTGCTTAATTGAGAAGAATGGGAATTTAAAAGACTAAATTTAATTTTTACCAAGTTAATTGATTGAAATCAAGGGTAAAATTGCAAAAAAATCAATGTTATGGGGTCAATTAAGGGCTAAATTAAAGAAATTTAAAGAATTGTGAAAGTTTAATGGTTAATAAAGGGCTAGATTAAAGAAATCTGAGATCATGGACTAAAATGAAAAGGACATTGAAATCTAAGACTTAAATTGGAGTTTATCAAGGTTAAAATTGCTCAAAATTAAAAGTTTGAAACCAATTAGAGATGTAATTAAGAATAAATCACATATCAAAGGACTAAAATGACATTGGCCAAAATGACATTGTTTTAGTGTTTGACTGTTCATCTTCTTCTCTAGACAGGTTGCTCTAGTGGTCTTTTTCTCAAGGCATTTTATCCTTTATTTCTCCATTAAATTTGATAAAACTTATACTAACATGATCACCTAACACCTAATTACATGCTAGTGTGAACCGTTCTGGCTGATCGAGGCTACAATGGCTATCACATCGCCCTAAATTGACCAACCTGAGTCATTTTCAACGACAAATTTGACAACCCATGATGATTACTTTAACCCAATGATTAAGAACCCTATAGGTCGAACCAAGGGTCGAAATTTGGCACTAGTGGAGATCAAATATCTCTTTTCCACCCTTTATAAATAGATGCAAATTTCATGGCCTAACAGATGAGAAATCAAAAGCCAAACTTGGAGAAAACCTAGTTTTTCCCCCAAGTTTTTCTGCTATTATCATTTTATTTCTTTTTCCTCCTTTACCATCACAACCTAGTAGTAACAGTAACAACCACCACCTCATCCAGTTTATAATATACTTACTCCTATATCATTAGTGTAATCTTTTCACCTTGACATAATAAACTTAACTAAACATAATAAAAGAGAGAAATATAAATAAATAACATAAGAACATAAGTATAGTAAACAAAATAAAAAACATATACAAAAGATTAAAGAAAATATAACATGAAATAAAACTTAAACATTACAAAAATATAATGAAAGAAATAAAAAGCATGATCTTGATCTGAAAACCAAGATGCCTAAATGCATAGAAAATGTCTCTTTTATAGGCTAAAATTAGAAACTATTGATTTGCTGATTAATTATTGAGTAGGTGGCCACATCTTGACTTGGTGACAATCCTTATTTTCTTGTCTAAACAAAACATCATTGCTAACAGTTTATACTATGCTTATTCCCATATCATTAGTGTAATTTTTTCACCTTGACATAATAAACTTACCTAAACATAATAAAAGAGAGAAATATAAATAAATAACATAAGAACATAAGTATAGTAAACAAAATAAAAAACATAAACAAAAGATTAAGGAAAATATAACATGAAATAAAACTTAAACATTACAAAAATATAAAGAAAAAAATAAAGAGCATGATCTTAATCTGAAAACCAAGATGCCTAAATACATAGAAAATGTCTTCTTTTATAGGCTAAAATTAGGAACCATTGATTTGTTGACTAATTATTGAGTGGGTGGCCACATCTTGACTTGGTGATAATCCTTATCTTTTTGTCTAAACAAAACATCATTGCTAATATCAGAATTTGAACAGACTTAAATCATGAAAGTTCTAGGAAATTATATCAGCTTTCCAACAAAAAAATATTGATATCATTTGGACTTCTAGAACTTAAGATATAGGCTAAACACTGAATAATATTTGGGCTGCAGAACAGATTCGAACTTCTCCATTGTTTCTAAGATTTGGACTTCCAAACAACAGAAATGATATTACATTTCACATAAATATTTTAGGCCTATGTCTTAGCTTTTCATCTATATAAAGCACACTTAAATTCAAGTTCTACAGCTCTAGATATGAACCAATGACTGAATAGTGTTCCAGTTTGAATTGAACTAGCATCTTTTTTCTAAACTTCACCCTCTCTTTGTCTTTTCAATTTTAGTAGTTGAACTCATCAATCAATCATTTGATTTATGTGATAGGCCTGCATTTAAGATAAACATTTACCATAAATTAAAAATATCTTATAGTATCAGACTTGTTATTAAAAAACCTTGATAAAAATATACTTTTAAGTATTAATCAGTGACTAACAAGATCTAATAATTAATGTCTTCTTTTAAGTGTAGGAGTGTTAAAATAATAAATAACTCAGTAAGACAATGATCGATCCATAGGGAGGTTAAGTATATAGAACCATAAATAATAAACTATAATGAGTTAAAGAGATCTTTAAGATGTGATATTTATGTAAAGATTTAACAAAAATAAAATACTTTTCAAGGTTAGAGGATCCATTAATAGTATTTCAAATAAGTATAGTCTAAGTTTTTTATATTACTCAACTATAAACCAAATACAAAAGAGGTTCCAATAAGATAATTTATCATTAATAACTTATTTTAAGTTATTAACATGATCATATTAATTATCTTTAATGAATTTATTTGAATAAAGCCAACACTAGTACATATTTTCAAGTATCTGTGAAACTAATATATGTCAATAACAAATCAAGATCCTTTTAGAGCACAGGTATCAGTTCTCCATCTAGTAGATTGAAAAAAATCAAGTATTTGTTGTGTCAAGAATTTTACACCACGAATCAAGACTCACCACTTAATAAGGAGGGTATTAATATTGATTAAGATAACAATTACAATGACATGACTAAAAGATTGATGTTTTCTCTCAAGTGTAGGAGTGTCGAAGTAATAAATAACCCGACAAGACCAGGGTCGAACCACATGGAGGTTAATTGTATAAATTACAGATAACAATAATACAACAACAATAACAACAATAACAACAATAACAATAATAACAATAATAACGACCATAAATCATAATAATAATAATAATAATAATAATAGTTAATAATAATAAAGAAAAAGAAGGAGAAGAA
>NW_011502891.1:0-10592 GCF_000495115.2 Populus euphratica | reverse complement strand
CATACAACACATGCTAATACAAATTTTATTAAATTTAAATATTAAAGTCCATGTTGAGTTCGTACTATACTTATTCTTACACTATTAGAGTAATCTTTTCACCTTGATAAAAAAAAACTTAACTAAACATAATTAAGAAGAAAACTATAAATAAATAAGATGAGAGAATAGGTATGATAGAAATTAATTAATTATAATAAGGAAAATGATAAGCATAAATAAGAGATTAAGGAGAATATAATATGAAATAAAACTTAAATATTATAAATGCAAATATAAAAAGCAAGAGAATGGATTTTGATTTCAAAACCAATATGTCTTAAATTGATGGAAAATGCCTCTTTTTATAAGTTAAAATTTAGAATTATTGATATGGTACCTAACTAATGATTTAGTGGTTATAAAAAACGTTATTGATAACATCATAATCTAAATAGATGGTTTTCATGAAAGTTATAGATATGTGTCTCTGATTTCCAAAACAAAAATAATGGGCTTATTTGGGCTTCTATAACTCCATATATAAGCTAACCATCAAACAATGTTTAGATTGTAAGTCAGATTCACACTTCTTTTTTCTTGCTAAAATTTGAACTTAAAAATGATAGTATTGAGTCTTAGGCCCTTGATGAATGTTTTGGGCCTATCTCTTAGCTTTCCATCAAAGCCAATCCACACTTAAATCCAAGGCTAATAGCTTTATTTATAACCTAAAAACAAAATGGTATTCCAGTTTGACTAGAACCACGAGGATTTCTAACCCAACTAAGATTTCTTCCTTAAACTTTGCCCTCTTTATCTCTTCACATAAACCCCAATTTTAATAATCAAATACATAAATGAGTCTTGTTTATGAACCTATTTTATGAACCTGCATTTAAAACTAGCATTTAGCATGAAGGAAAAATATTTTATATTATCATGTTTGTTATTATAAATCGTGTTTGATTTAGGAAATTTAATAATACTTTAAGTTCAATATGATAATATAAACCTTAATAAAATATATTTTTAAGTACTTATCACACCCTTCAACTAGCTTATTACTAGCCCCTAGTAATTAAAGCATTAAAATTAAAATAATAATTTACAGAATCTAAAACCAAGACATTCATCATTTTACTTTCATTGATCAATTCAAATAAATAAACTCTTATTAGATTTTATATTTTTTCCACATACATTTTAATCAAAATATTAATAAACCTTTTTTATACTCAATATAACAATACATAATTATAAGGTTTTGTTTGGAAGAAAACAAAATTTCTTCTAATGTTTTTCTAAGGTTAACTTCTTTGGATTGTGATATATGTTTTTTCAATTTTTTTATAACATAAGTTAAAAAAAAACACAATACATCATTAATCCATGTAACGAGTTTTAAGCTACCCTAATGACTCCCAAACCAGTTGGTTTTAGGGCATTAGGTATTGAGATATACCCATGTGAGCTTGGTAACTAGGGTTGTAAATACTCAAATGTAGATAATGCAAGGTTTGATTCCTTTAAGCATTCTCCCCAGCCCATGTAACATGCTTTGGACCAATAACTCATACGTCAATTGATTTTAGGATATTAGGTGTTAAAACAACCCTTCAAGCTTAATTTTTTATGCTAAAGAAGCTACAAAACCAAATTTATCTATTTATTTTATTATTAATGGTATTATTTTTATTATAAAGAGGCTACAAAACCAAATTTATCTATTTATCTATTTACTTTATTATTAATGGTATTATTTTTATTTTTTTTTTATAATCCCTCATTCCCTTAGTTCTCAGCTTTGATAAAAGAACACAAATAATGTAATAATTCAATATGCAACCCACAATCATGTGTTAATATGTGTGTGAAAAAGATGGTTTATGAATACTTGTTAAATAAAAGTATAAGCAGAATTAAGTGATAACAGTATAAAAGTTTGTAAACTTGAATAATTAGATAAAAAAGTATATGATAAAACCTTGTTATGAATTTTGCAAATAACCATTTTAAAATATTTGTTACGATGCGTCTGAAGAGTCATCTCAAGAGTAGAGTTCCTCTTTACTTTGTCATCCTAATTATAACAATTTTATCAAATGATTTTAATAATATAAAAAAATTAGTTTTTTGTTAACTATGTCAATTATCTTCTCATCCCAACTAAAATGAGACATTTTTCTCAATGTTTAAAGGTAGAAAGGTAGAGTATAGAAGACATCATTTGAAATAGAAACTATCAAAACTCATTTAAACAAATATAACTTAATAAATACCAAAATAGAATACAATGTGATATGGGTAAAACCAAAGAACAAATATTTACATGCTAAGACTCAAATCCATTTTGTGCTATTTACTATTTTCCATGGTTGACCAACCTATTTGATTCATAAATGGATCAATGTTAGGGATGAAAGTTTGTAGTTGATCAATCAATTATTTAATAAATGCAATAGAGATTATGTTATAAACTTTTGTTCCATGGCATGGTCAAGAAAAGATAACAAATTAATATATAAATAATTACCATTTAACAAACCTGCATGTTTCTAATGAATATTCAATTCGATCAAGGAGGAAATCTGAAATATCTTTTCTAATATGCCCAAATCATTAGAATGTTTAAGCATTATAGTTATTCATTCAAACATTGTTAAGACTTTTAGTTTCTCTCTAATTGTTTTATTAGTGATGTTCTGTATGTTAAAGCTTTAAGATGATACCAAAGCTTGATTGCCTCCTAAGAACATAATTGTTGAAACATTCCCCCATCAACCTAACATTGCCTCTCTTATATATTGAATGAATCTTTCTCTTACCTAATACCTGAATAAGATGATTTGCAAATTATAAGCCTCGATTGAAATTTAAAATTCTCGCATTATATGTTAGTACCTCTTTCCTTCCATACTTTATAATATGATAAGTGGGCTATGTTTATATTGATTTTGTTCGTATGGTATATATGTACAAATTGTGTGAATGGATTGTTTGAGTTATCTAGTATTGATGATGGAATTAAAGACCAGAACTGTGGGACTTTGTTATGATGGATTGAATGGGTAAATTGAAAGTAGTCGATAACTTGGGACATTCTATATATAAAGAAAACTATGCCAAAATTTCAGTAGAATTCTTTGTAGATAATAACAATAATAATAATAATAATAAATTACCCTAAAATTAAGAGTATATGTTAGAATCTTTTAGCACTGATAGAAATGAATAGTTGGGACTGTTACACAAATTCTAAAAACTCATTTTCTTTCTAAGAACTAAATCCATCGAAAACATAAATAATTTTTTATTTTATGATCCAAGAATCCTATCATTTCTATATTTTCCACATTATTTGTATGGGTTGAATGAAAATAAAGGGAGATGAGAAGATTTTATAGAGATAGAAAAGGAAATGCAATCATATCACCTTTATGGATAAGCCACCTAGAGTCTTTTACTTCTTTTTTCTTTTATGTCAGAACATGTATATATACAATTAGTTGTGATTATGGCTCACATATTTTCTTTGTTTTACATCAAAAAACAACTTAAGCACCTTTTATGGGCCAGGAATAGGTTTCCCATCCAGGGTGTAAAACCCCAAAATATGATGAATAAATGCTCAAGAAATATTATGAAAATTTCTAAATAAAAAAGATAAAATAATGAGAAATAACATAAACTATTAGTGTACATAAACAAATAATTATAGATGATGAAATTGTTTAGGGAGTTAAAATTGAAAATGTTAAAAGTTTGGTCACAAAACAATATATTAATAGTGAAAACTTAATTGCGGTGCATCCAAACAAGGCCTAGGGTCATTAATGGAGTGGTATAAATATATAAATATAAAAATCACACTCCCCCACCCCCCATACACGCTGGCCAAAACAGCCTTAAGACTAGCCCTCCTTCTTCCTTTTCTTTCACCAAACCCACTCACATGTCCTTCTAATGAAGATTTTTAAGTGGGATTGTGTATGTCTGTGAAGAAGGAAACAAGATCTAAGAGATATTAACACAAACACACATACACATATAAATAGAGAGAGAGAGAGAGAGAGAGAGACAGGGACAATTAGAGAGGAGAAAAATAAGGAGAGAACCAAATGGACCTTAAAAAGAAGAAGTTACATATAAAACCCATAAACTTAGCTCAAATTCATGTGATAAGATAGTTCTTTTTATGTAAATTATGTTTTGAGTAGACATTGATGAAGGAGATTAAAAAAAAACATATTAAGGTTTTATGAATACTTGGAAATAAGGGTCTAATTTAACTAATGAGTTAAAGTAACAAAGAAATGATGAAAATCTATTTTATAACAAATATAATATTAGCAACATTAACACAACTCTTACTATTAGTAATAATATTACATGCCTTATTACTCTCATGGCATCTGATCCTCCTCGGATTTGTCACTTTTGGATTCAATCTCTATATGTTCTATCTTCATCATAACTCTTTTTTAGTTAATATTATAAAGCTATATATGCATTACTTAAATACTAAAATATTTAATATCGTTGTCACAACCCAATTCTGGGTTATTCCCTAAAAATCAATTTCTTTTTCAAAATAAACAAATCAAAAAAATAATAATGGTTGGCAACGTGGAGAAAGCAAACTAGGGAATCAAGCTGCAATTCGGAGGAAATTCATGGCCTAATTTTACCCCATTATGCCCAAAAATGGAGAAAACAAATACAAATTCAAGGTCAAATTAAATGTTTATTGAATAAATTTGCATAAAAATTAAGTCCATGGACATAATTAAATTTTTAATAGGCCAATTTGATTTAATCATTGGCCAAATTAAATTTTAATTATGTTTAAGAATTAATTTGGGTCCAATTGAAGGATTTAATTAAGTGCAAGAACTTTATTATACTTTAATATAGGTCAAATTAATTTTATTTGGGGCTTAATTGAGAAGATTGGAATTTTAAGAGACCAAATTTAATTTTTATCATGTTAATTGATTCAAATTAAGGCTAAATTGCAAGAAAATTGAAGTTTTGGGTCAACTAGGGGCTAAATTGAAGAAATTCAAAGCCAATGACCAATATGCAAAATCCACCACAATTTAGAGGCTTAATTGGTAAAAACCGAGGGTCAAATTGAAGAAATTAGAAGTTTAATGGTCAATTAGCGGTTCAATTGACAAAATCTGATACCAATAATCATATTGTAAAAAGCGCGTAACTTCGGGGTTCCAATTGAAGTTCATTAGGGGCTTAATTGCATTAAATTGAGAATTTAGGGTTAATTAGGGGTTGAATTGAAATCAATTACAAGATGGAAGACTGAATTGAAAATCATTAAAAATTCCTAATTCAATCCAAAATAACGTCGTTTTCAAAAAAAAAAAAAACAGACAGCTTATCGTTCGACACCGTTCATTGTCTTCCCTAATTTTGCCCAAAAATGCTGCCCGGGTTTCTACTTTTCATATGCATTTAATGCTTCATTGCTCCATCAAATTTAACAAAACGTGCATGAAAATTATCCCGTGCAATTGCTTTACAACGCCGACTAAATGGCGAAGAGACATAGTTCAATCTGAATGGTGAAGAGACGGTGCTGACACCGACCTAAAGAGGCCAACTTAGACAGCCTTTTTCTACAAATTGAACAACTCATAAGACACACTTTGAGCCAACAGTTGGGATGCTTCCTAGCCAAATTAAAGGCTAAATATTTTTCCCTCATGTGGACGAGATTACCCTTTTCCACCGGTTATAAATAGAGGCGAAGTTGATGGCCTGAGGGACGAGAAAATCAAACCCAAAATTGGATGAAAATCAGCCTTTCCTGCTCAAATTTTCCTACAACCAGATCTTTCTTTATTTCCTCTCTCCATTGTGGCCTTCAGCCACCATCGCCATCATCACCAGTCTTCTCACTGTCATCTCCACCTCAAGTGGCCACCCAACATCCTCACATGGTGGTTGCACCACTTCTCTCTCTCCTTTGCAAAACTTTTCTCCCTTGCCATCGCAACACCAGGAACAACAACCACATCTAGCTGGCGGGATCACCGCCTCTAGTCACTGTGCACCACCAGTCAAGCCGTCAGCTTCCTCAACACCATGTAAGCTCCCCTTCTCTCTTCTTCCTCCTCTCCTTTCTACTAGTTGCACATGAACAGTGCAACGTAAATTATAATTCATGTTGCATTGTTTTATGCAACTTAGTCACCGAGAACAGCCTAGTGACTAAATAATTTATGAGTTAGACCTATCTTAGCCCAACCCAATTGGATAGGCCATGTCCAGCAAAAACAAATATACTAATTAAAGGATATATGGGTCGAGTCCGGCCTAACTATTTTGGTCTGAGTCCGACCCAACTATTTTGGGCCAATATTAGCCCACTTGTTTCTAGGTCTGTGCTGGGCCCAACCCACATGCTTTTATAATAATAATAATAAATTAATTAATTAAAAAATGAAAATTTTCCTTTAAAAAAAAATCATTTGAAAAAAATTATGATTTTCTCAAATGTTTTTCTATTAATTTTGTTCAATATTGGATTGTATACTTACACTGTAAGATACAAATCTGGTATTAAAATACCCGGTTTTTTCTGAATTTTTTTAAAAATATTTTTGAAATTTTTAAATAAATTTCCTTTTAAAAAAAATATTTGATTTTCATATATACAACCAAGTCCTAAAAAATTTTCCAAACATGTTTTTATTAAAAGATTGCATTTTTTCTCATGTCCTAAAAAATCCAAAAATAGATATCTTAACTAGTTTACAATTATCCATTAGGATTTGGCCAACATATCAAAAATATTTTTCAAATATTGTTAGAGTCCAAATGTAGACTTTAATATTTATGAGATGTAAAATTACACAATAAAGTACACCTTCAGGTATGAAAGATACAAGGTGTAAAAAAAATACAATGTTAAAATTCAGACCTTAGAATAGTTAGGATTTAACCCTATAAGGTAGAGACTCTCTCATGAAGAGAGATCTACCTTAAACCTTAGAAAAAACCAACGAGTAGAAACCCAACCTAGAAAAACAGTCAAACAATAATGCAACTTACCTTAAGTAAGGTGCATTGGGGGTGATGCGTCTTCCCTTTGCATAACCAGTCCCTTAACCAGACTCTCGCAGACCATAGGTTTCTAGTGACCATAATACTAGGTGGCAACTCCTAAATATTAATCATAATTTATGATTAAATCCAAGACCCCTTAGGATAGAGAGCCTTCATTGTTGCCAAAAGACATTGCGTCGGCGCTTATGTGTCCCACGACAGGATGGCCACTCTATTAGGGATCGCCTTGTAGGTCGGACTAAACTTTGTTTGTTTGTTTGTTTGATTGTTTGATTGTTTGATTATCTATTTTGGTCTATTTAACTTTACTATTTTAACACTTTTAATTCATGTTCATTCATAAATACATCAAGATTAATGCATTCATGCATTTTTAATTTTACAAGAAGACCCAATTCTAGGATAGGTAGGGAGTAGCGACTTGCTTTATGACTTTCAGTCGGGGTTTAGATTTATGAAACATCCAACTATGAGTTAAGTGTTTACTATGTGATGGTCGTCACATAGTGCCCCAACCATCCCTTGTAAACCCTTATACTATCTTCATGAAAGATAATAACTAGGCAATTCATAGACCTTTTGAGACCAGTTAGAAAACATATTCCTTATATAATAACCTAGAATTTATCTGAAATATACAAGAGTTTTTAGCTAAGACCATGACTTCCCTTACCTTTTTAGAATACAGGGAAAGATCTGAGATGATGCAATTAGTTGAAGGGGATTGCTCAAGAATCAAGGTTGAAGAATTACCACACATAACCAAGGTGCACTGCTCTATAGATAACATAAAGAAGTTGGCCCCAATTCTGGGGTATATAGATGAGAATCTGTTTGAGAATAAGTATGGAAGAATTGTTCATCTAATAAGAATGCCTGTTCAGATTTCAGTAGTCAAAGCTTTGATACATTTCTAGGATCCAAGCTATAAATGTTTTACCTTTGGGGATATTGATATGACCCCTACTCTTTAAGAGTATGCCCAGATCTTGAATTTTTCAAATGATCCTTACAAAGTGTACTTCAAGCAAAGAATTGAGAGTACAGTTGCTGCGGTTGCAAAACTTCCACATTTAGACCAAGTTGATCGGTACAGGATATCTAATGGAGGGTTTAAGTGGAAAATGATTGAGAATAAATTGAAGACAGATAAGGAAAAGGGGAAGTTGGGTGAAGAAAGATATTGGATAATTGTTTTTTCCATCTTGGGGCTGGTTTTGTTTCCTTCAAAAATCGCTGGAATCATTAGCATTGAAGCTACTAACGTATTCCTTGAATTTGAAGAAATAATGAATAACCCTACTTCAGCTATATTAGCTAAAGCCTTCCTATCTCTAAATCATTACAGACTGTATGGGAAATGGGCAATACAATGTTGTGTTCCTCTCTTATTCATATGGACAGTTAGCTATTTGGAAATGTTAAAAGAAGTCTTCAATAATTTATGGTGGTTTAATATGAGGCCTCTTGAGTTGGTGTTGACTAAAGAGTTGAATGGTTTAGATGAAAAGGCATGGATGGAGAAATATCAAAAACTTTCCCAAAGTAATTTCAGATGGAAAGCTCCTTGGGTAAGTGGTTCATCTTACCTCATGAGTTGTGGCGACAAAGCTTGGGTCTCATTAATTGGCTTGATTGGTTATATCAACTACTCACCCTCATTAGTGGCCAAACAATTTAGAGGAGTACAATATGTGCCAAGAACTTAAGGGTTAGTTGAATATACTAGTCCATTTAAAGACTCTAGATTTTTAGATAAGTTAGACGCCATCAGAAATGATTGGAAATAGCCTGTTTTAGTCTATAAAGAGGAGCATCAAAAAGAGATCTCAGTTAGCCCCAATTATTCAATATGGAGGAATGGCAATCCATAGGAAATACTTCAAGAGGCAAAAGAGTAAAGGGGAATCCAAGATAAGCCATCCATGACAATGGAGCTTAAAAAAAAAAAGGGTCAACAATGAGGAAGATCTTCAAGAAGAACTGGATAAGCTGAGGATTAAGTTTGGCAAAACCAAAAAATCATTAGAAATTCCTGGAAAATCAGCTCTTAAAAGAAGATGAGATGAAGGCCTCTTGACACGACGACAAGGTTGATGTCTTCTCCCAAGTGCAGGAGTGTCGAAGTAATAAATAACCCGGCAAGACCGGGGTCGAACCACAGGGAGGTTAATTGTACATATTATAAACAACAATTATAAACAACAATAATAGCAATAACAACAATAACGATAATAATAATAATAATAATACTAGTAGTAGTAGTAGTAGTATTAGTACTAATAATAATAATAATAATAATAATAATAGTAATAGTAATAGTAATAGTAATAGTAATAATAATAATAATAATAATAATAATAATAATAACAATAATAATAGTAGTAGTAGTAGTACTACTACTAATAATAATAATAATAATAATAAATAAAGAGAAGAAGAAGATGATGATGAGAACTTGGAGAAGGAATATTAATGTAACGATTAAACAATGATAATAAAAATTGTCAAGGTTAGAGATTCCACTAATGGTATGTCAAACAAGTATAATATAAACTCTTATTATTCAATTGGAAACCACACATAAAGAAGGTTCCAATTGGATTATAGATTGTTAACATGATTGCATTAGTCATCTTATTCAATTAATGCTAATACTTGTAAATGTCGTCAAGCATTCATGATTATAACTTATGTTAACAACAAATCAAGTTCCTTTCATAGCTCAGGTGTCGGTTATACCATACAGTATGAACTATGAAAGTGCCAAGCATTTGTTGTACCAAGTGTTATACAACATAAATCAAGATTAGTTATTTAACAAGCAAAGTATTAAAGAGTGAACAAGATAACAAATACAAAACATGTTAGTATAAAACATTAAAGTCCATATTAAGTTTACATTATACTTATTCTTATACCATTAGTGTAACCTTTTCACCTTGACATAATTAACTTAGCTAGACATAATGAAAGAAAGAAAAATAGATAAACAAAATAAGAACATGAATAAGATTAAACTTAAATAAGTAAATGCAAGGAAATGAAAGGCATAAACTTGATATTAATGAAAACAAAGCATAAACATTACAAAAAATACAAAGAGAGAAAGCAAGAGCATGATCTTGATCTGGACACCAAGATGCCTAAATGCATGGCAAATGCCTCCTTTTATAGGCCAAAATTGGGAACAATTGATTTGATGACTAATTGATAAGTGGGTGGCCAACTTTTGACTTGGTGACAATCCTTATCTTCTCTTGTCTGCCCAAAAAGTTATTGATAACGTCAACATTAGAGCCAGTTGCAAACATGAAAGTTGTAGGTAATTGTCTTAGCTTTCTTGTGTAAAATATTCAGCTCATTTGGACTTCGAGAACTCCAGATATGGCCAAAATACCGAACAGTACTCAGGCTGGAAGACAGATTCGGGTTTCTTTGTTGTTACTACAATTTGGACTTGATAATTGCCTTTTTAGATCTTGGGCTCCATATAAAAGTTGTAGGCCTATGTCTTACCT
>NW_011502895.1:13890-15270 GCF_000495115.2 Populus euphratica | reverse complement strand
GGTTCACACGACGCTTACAGTCTAGTGTCGACAACCAGAACAGAAAAATTCATGGTTCGGTGACCACGCACACTGGTAGCTTCGTTTCGTACAGTGCACATGCGAAGTGGATGGTAAGATTAATATAAATAAAATATATCATTAATTAATTTGTTGTTACTTATAAATATATTTAACTTGCAATATTTTTTTTTCTAACAGGCTATGTCTCTTAGACGTGAATCAAGCCTAATGGAGTTGTTTGCAGAGACGCATGTGTGGAGTGAAGATCACCAAAAGAGGGTGCAATAGTTTAAGGACAACTATGCTCAACACTTCATAGTATGTTCGTTCAACCATTTTATTTTGTAAGTTATTATTTTCTTGAATTGAATAAGATGATTTCTTTTTTTAATTTTCAGGAGACCTATAATAGCCGGTTGAGCGAGAGATATGGAGATGATCCTTCGATCCATCCAAATTTCAATTCAGATTTGTGGATAGAAGTAGGATCGTCTAGTGAACCTGAAAAAAATTGGGTGTACGGGCTCTTAAATAGTACGACCAAGAACTTGCAGGCACCCATATTATCTTAATCATTGGGAGCTCCCAATTAGTGTCAAGCATCCATTTTGAGGAGTTCATGGCCTTGAAACAATAATATGAGTGACTATCGACAGATTATGAACAACTTCGTCAAATGATCATGGATATTAGATAGATGGGTATTCGTGATATATGTGCGCCTTTTTTTTGGTCATTTGGTCTCGAATACAACCAGCCTCCTCCTCCTTCTTCTCCTCCAGCTGCGTCATTGTTCTAGTTTAATTTTTAAAAAAAACACTTTAAATTTGTAATGAATATTTGGATTAATATTATTTAACTTTATTTTTATATTTTTAATGTTTCATACAATTTTATTTGCATAGATGATATTTTACATAGTGTTAATTGCTATATAATTTATAGAATTTTATTTGCATAATTGATATTTTACATAGAGTTAAAAAATATTTAATGCATATGCCATTATTATCGATATTTACACCAGTGGCCAAAGACCATCGGTATTTTACGAAGAATTGCAAAATATTTATTGTTGTCTATACCACATTCACTGAAGAAACTTTTCTGTTTGTGAGTTACAACTGGAAATATAAACTAAATTATTCTGTCTGTATATTTCTGTGAAAAAAAATTTTGGCGTGCTTTTTCCATTTATAAGATTATCGGCATTAATATTTTTTCCAGATAGAGTTAGCGATAAAAAGAGAAATTACCAATGATTTAAATGTCAACAAACAGTTTTTGTCGGTGACTTTTACCGATGGAGTGTGTTTTTTACACGACGAAGCAAATCCATCAATAACACCGTTAATGATCATCCGGATTGCTCTCGTT